>NC_056687.1:32102500-32402500 GCF_018350215.1 Panthera leo
TCGGGCTCTGAGCTGACAGCTCAGAGCCTGGAGCCTGTTTCGGATTCTGCGTCTCCCTCTCTCTCTGCCCCTTCCCCGCTCATGCTCTGTCTCTCTCTGTCTTCAAAAATGAATAAACATTAAAAAAAAAATTATAAAAAAATAAAAGCCTAGGCTTAAGCACTACTATGTAAACAGGGGATACTACTGACTACGTAAACAGGGGATAATACTGACTACCCTGCCATCCCTATTTACTAATTAATCCTTCTGTTGTCCACCTTAAGCACATCTTCCAATTCTTGAATCCTGTTGGCCCTCCACTTAGAAAGTGCTCTTGCTTAAATTTTGCCTGGACAAATTCTGTCTGCTCTTCAAATCCCTTGACCACAAATGCTTTCAGAACCCATCATCCTGTCTGTACAGACCACATTCTGTGCCTGTTTTCTGCAGAGGAATGTGTGAGAGAATTGTAGAGCATTACAAATAATTGTATGGATTCTGAGAATCTCCTTTGTAACTAACATCAATCAACACTTTAAAAAACTATTCAGTACACTAGTGAAATTCATATTCAAATACATGCTGAAACTGCTCTCTATATAGATTTTTATATCTTCCTAAATAATAGAAGTATGCATGTGTGTACACTTTCCCAGAATTTGAATGAATTTCATTAGGTACCAATAATTATATGTTAATATTTAATATACTTCAAAGATGAAATGTTATATAACTGAGTTTAAATAATTAAATTTAACATAAAATGAAAAAGGACCTTGGGTGAGGGCCTACATTCTGTACCTTATGGATTACTTAATAAGTGAAGTCCTGAGTGTACATATCATTTAAATATTTCCTGTGTCTGTACTTTATTTTTTCCCAGTGAGATTATAACTTTTGAAACAGGGATAAAGATTCATATTTTTTAATATTCCTACCATATTGCTGCCACGGAAAGATTTAATATGTAAATTTCTTAAAGATTTCTCAAATGCAACAGCCCAAGGCTTAATTTAATTGAGCCCCAAACCTTGATCTTATCTAGTCATCCAATCTCAATGAATAATGCAAAGTAGAAACCAGGCTTCCTTGACGCCTCCCTTTCTTTCCCCTATATCTTAAATCCATCTATTCCTCTCTGTCTCCACAGCCAGATCAACCCAGATCAAACCCAGATCAAACTACTATCAATTCCCACCAGGATTTAGGAAAGCTCTTAAATAGCTTCACTTCAGTGTAGCCAGATGAAGGCTTTGAAATGCAAATACAATCTGGGTTCTCCCCTACTTCAGGGGCTCTTAAAATAAACTCACTGCTCTTAAGATAAAGTCTTTAACAAGATCTACAAGAGTGTGCTCATTCCCCTATCTGGCTCTCCAGACTCTTCCTGTTCCTCTTCTTTCTCTGCTTTTCTCCACCTTGTGTTACTTTACAAACACATTGTGATTTCTTCTGCCACAGGCCTACACCTGCCACAGGGTCTGTGTTGGAAATGATCTTACCCTAGTTAATATCCACTTTCCTTTCAAATCTCTGTCCTCCCTGATCTTACCACAAAAATTAAATGACCCTTTTATAAACCTAAACACCACTATATAGTTAAGGTTGGTAAGAATGATCAGAATTACAATTTGAATTTTTTTGTTTGATGCTTTGAATACCATCTTTTCCATTAGTCTATAAGATCTATGGGTCTGATTTTGCTCATGGTTGCTTCTCTTACACCTGGCAGAGTGCTGAGCACACCATAGGTACTCAATAAATATGTGTTGAATAAATGAAAAATGAATGAAGGGCTGATGGAGAAGACCTATTTGAATGGAATGATCTGAGGCTTAATAATCATGTATTCTGTGAAGAGACATTAAAGATTTTATTTTTTAAATTGTAACCATATCCATACTATTCAATCTTTCGTAGACTCTGCACGGGCTGATGTACATCTCTAATTTGTAATTACTACAATTAACATTATTTTCTCAATGAAATGAACAAATGAATGATGAAATTAAAAGAGCATTTGCTTATATCAATCCTGATATAACAAAAAGTATCATCTGAAATACTGAGTAATAGTTTTACAGTCTGAAATATTGAGAAACAGCTTTAGTTCAATGCATGGTATACAACATACCATAAATTCTTTAAATGAAACCGGGTTCTAAAGGAGGAAGATATAAACCAGCAACATGGGGAAAAAATAACTTGGAAACTCATATCCTCTCACAAAGGCTATACTGAAGTCAAATGAAATTTAAGTTAGATTTTAGATTACTCAATTGCAAATGCTAGAAAATTTCAGAAAATAAAACATTATAATATATTACCAGCCTTGACTTTGACTGTAATTATGAAGGGTGGATGCAAATGAGAATCAACTACTGGGGTAATATATATTTAATTAATAGAGCATATCTTTATTTTAAATTCTGAAAGTTCATTTCAGATAGGAAATAGAGATGCATAATTTGCTATGAAAAAACAAAGAGGGGACACTTAGAACTGCCTGAGCAAGGAAGAGAAGGCATCCTGACACATAAAATTTGAGATGAGTCTTGAAGAGTAAGTCAAGAATAAAAGAAAGGAGATGATTTCACCCAGAGGCACAGCTACAAAAAAATATGATACACTTGTGGGACCTTCAGGGAGTCTGTATGGCCTAAGTATAAGGTGCATGTCAGAGATTAGCAAGTATGTGCCTGAAGAAGTAGTCAGAAGCAATAATGTGGTGGGCTTTGTGTATCAAGCCAAAGTTCTGGAATCTACCTGAAGGCAACAAAACATTTAATTATTTTAGGCACAGTCAAGTTTGTTTTTTTTTTCTAATTTTTTTTTAAATTTTTTAACGTTTATTTATTTTTGAGAGACAGAGAGAGACAGAGCATGAGCAGGGCAGTAACAGAGAGAGAAGGAGACACAGAATCTGAAGCAGGCTCCAGGCTCTGAACCGTAAGCACAGAGCCCTATGTGGGGCTTGAACTCACAGACCACGAGATCATGACCCGAACTGAAGTCCGACGCTTAACCGACTGAGCCACCCAGGCGCCCCGAAGTTTGTTTTTAAAGAGCTCACTACTGGTACTATGAAACTGGACTATAGCAGGCTAAATTAGGAGGTCATTGGTCAGGAAATTTTGTTCTCTTCGAACAATTAAATTCTGAAAACTTGGACTTTGACAGAGCAGAAAACAGAAGAAAGAATCTAGAGATAGTTACAAAATCAACAGCGCCTGATCATTGGCAATAAGGGATAAAACAGAATTGAACAATGCACAGGAAGGAGAGGAAGCACAAGGTAGAGAGATTCCAAGTTTGTGATCAGAGCAGTGGATGAAGGGCAATCCCAATGAAGGTGGGGAATAAAACAGTGAAATCTGGTGAGAGGAAGGACAGAGGAGCCTGGAGTACTTCTTGAATATCCAAATGGAGATGACAAGGTGGCAAGTGAATATCCAAGTTGGACCTCAGAAAAGAATCTCAGCTTGAGCCATAGATGAGAGTCAATCTGGAGACTGAAACCATGGGAAAGAATAAAACTGTCTAGGGACAGTGTACTGAGGAATTAACAGCCAATTACAGAACCTGGAGATTACCCAGACTCCACTGAAGTACAGTGGAGCTCAAGACTCTCTGTGTCCGTAACCTGCAGTCCCGTATAGCTGGGCCACGGCTAGTGTGACTTCTGGGAATGGAGAACACAGGCCTCAGCTTTCCCCGGAATGTTAGCACAGCAGTTTTCAGTAAAAGAGTTTTAGCAATAAAATGGCTTCTGTATTACTAAAGGCTAAATTTTCAAAAATGTTCCTTGGAATCCACTTTCCCCAGATTGTTAATATGTATTGCTCAAAAAAAAAAAAAAAAAAAAAAAAAAAAAGACCTGCAGCTCTCAGGGTCTTTAGTCTTGCTCAAGCACATTATGATGCGTACAAAGAAAGGTATTCATTCTATGCAGCACTTCTCAAAATTATTTGGCCGTCAAACCCTTCAGTTTTCTTTTTTCAGGATATCCTACTGAATTTTTTTCTAAGGAACACATTTCCAAAGAAAATATACTCTGTTAGCATATAATAATATGAAGAAAGAATGATTAGGGTTAGAAAAAAACAGGTACTTAAATACAGAGTTGATACCTTTGAAGATCATAACAAAAAACATAGAAATCCCACATTCCTCATAATGTATAACTTTCAGAAAAGGAACTTTCCAATTCCCGAGTGATATTTATAATGAGTAACTGGTTAACCTCCACAATAAAAATTATAAATGGCCATCATTTCATCACCAGAAAAACTATAATAAATTATTCTTTATTATCAAGTCTAAGCAGAAAGGAAAGGAAAGAAAATGAAAACTAGCATTTATTATCCATCATCTCCTCCATCACATCTTTATGAGGTGGGCGTTGTATATCTGGTGTCCATATGGGGGAAGTGAGACTCTCAGCTGTCATTCAGCTGGAAGGTGGCAGTGCTGGGATTCAATCTTAGTCAAACTCTACACCCTTGCTCTTCCCAACTATTCCATAAATACTGCTAGGATTAATTAGCTAAAATCCACAGAGAAACATGTTTGGTCTGTTCTGGATTCCAACACCGGAAGTGTTCTTTTTGAACGCTTATTTTTGAAAACGTGCATGATAAAAACAAGAAGTAGTCACACGTGGTGGCATCTACTGTTCTCTCCCTATGCACACAGAGAACACCTAACTGTAAACCACATGATTGCATATTCCTTTTACTCAGTAAAGATTTTGATGATGAACAAATGGAAGTATAAAGCTTTTCTTCTATTGCATCATCTTCTCTAAATAGGAGGTTGAATTTTGGAGTAAATATCCTTATACTGTCAGTTGTTAATACCTCAGTTCCTATACAACTCTTTGCACAATGAAAATTCAGTATCACTGGGGCATCCGGCTGGCTCAGGTAGTGGAGCATACAACTCTTGATCTCCGGGTTGTGAGTTCAAGCCCCAAGCTGGGTGTAGAGGTTACATTAAAAAAAAAAAACAAAGATCTTTAAAAAATTCAGTATTACTGGTTCTCTAATTTTTCCTACCACCATACTTTGAGGGAAAAGCCTCTCATCTTCTATCAATAATTGACTCATTTTCGTAAAGGGAAACTTTGAGAGAGTTATGCCAAGATCAAATACAGAAGTCTACATGTGACTCTCAGAAGAACGTAGGTTAGTCTTCCTCCCTAGAAGAGATGTTCACCTCCACTGTGTCACAAAGCCTCTCTCTCTAATATTCTTGGTTCATTATTCATAAAAAGACTTCTCTCTGAGTTCCTGTAAGCCACCTGACAACCACCACTCTAGTTAACGTTAATTTGTTGTTATTTCGGTTTGCTTGTTTTATGTTATAAGATATAAGGTTTCTATTACACTCAGTAAAACCAACTTCCTATTTTCAGCCAAACTTTTCACAGGAAACAGAAAAGTAACATAGAAGAGACGGTAAAAGAAGAAAGGGACTGGCGGAGTGAGGCTTTAACAAGGAACAAGGATGATAATGTCAGCTGCCCTCGGCAAGAATCCTGGTAGAACCTTGGGAATAGAACACAGTTGACTTTAGGCAAGGCCAACATCGGAGAAAAGGGCAAGGCAGAATTCCTTCAACAACTGCCCAGTTGGAAGATAAAATATAAACACGAGTGACTGAAATATCTAAATATTTACACAACCGCAGCTGGAAAAAGATAGACACATTAGTGCTAAGTATTTCAAGGAAATATATCAAAGTCACATGAGATTTATGATGAGGAAACCAAACTCCTACTTGGATGTAAACTGTTCCCCCCTTTAAAACATTACTTCTATAGGAACCTCAAGCAAGAAACTATTTAAAAGACAGATCTTGGTAATATTCTGTTGAGATATGCAAAACACACACATATGTAATTTTATTCTTTTTTCATATATATGTTTCTACTCTTTTTTCCTAGCATGGCAATAACATTTGTCTCAGGGTTTTGTTTATGTTTTCAAGTCTGTTTCTTCTTAGTAGATTGAATGAAACAGTATTTATTTTATTAACACAGTCTTATTTTGATCTGAATTTCTCTTTCATATTCTTTGGTAGGTTAAAACTAGAAACCATTAAATGATTAAAATATCCACTTGTATCATATATCCTATGAAAACATCTTACAGCACAGAAATGCTTGTAAAATTACTAAAAGCACAAGAGTAACGAGTTCAGTAATTCGCTGACAGATGCACAATGAATATTAACAGACAATTGGTGACATCTGTCCTAGGTGGGGGTGGGGATTTAGATCTGCCTTGACAACAAACCTGTATTTGTAAAAGAACACCTATATTCTTAAAAGAGCCTTCGCCTCTTAACCTTTTTGTTCAAGCTCCATTTACATTTTAAGGAGCATACAGCCTCCAATTATTAACATAAATCTTATCGTGGGCACCAATCCTGTAATTTTCCTGTCAGAATTTCATCCTACAAGGAGATATTTGTTAAAAATAAGAAGACAGCATCCATTAATTACTCACTGTGTAGCGAGTAGACTACTGACTCATACACATTTCCCAAATACTCACTCATCATTGGAATAAATATAAAAACAGACCATATCACAGAAAAAAAAAACAACCAAAAAACAAAAAACATAGTTTCACCTGGAACTATATGGAGGAAAGAAACATAAGGGAAACAGAATGCACTAAAACAACTACATGATTAATAAATCATGCATTTTCTTTAGGTACTTTGTTTCATATTAATTTCCTATGATTGTAATTCTCCCTAAATAATCCCCCAAATCAGCTGAGTGTCATTGATAGTATCTGTTATCACCTAAAATGATTACCAAAATTGCCCAAAATGGAATTCTAGAAGTGAATCCCTGGTGTTTTTGTAATATTCCTACAGAATCTAATATTATATGGCTGTGTCCCAAGAGAAATGAAAAAGACTGACAGTAGAATAAGTTAAATTTAAAAAAAACAATATCGTTTGCTCTCCCCCTGCTCCAATTTTTAATAATATGGAGTGTAAGTAGAATAAACTTTTCTGTCAGGGGACCCAAATACAGCAGAAGCTACTAAGGCATTAGCTGCAGAAATGACCTCAACTCACTCAAATCAGGCAGGATTTCTCCCTGAGCTGTCACTAAACGGATTGTAGGGTTGAAGTCAGTTAGCTGGGTTCATGCTTCCTATTCACCCTTGTAGTAAAATTTCCAATTAATATACAAACAGGAGAATTCTACCTTCTTCAAATAAAAATATTTGCATATGCTAAAGTCTAAATTTTCTCACCTATTCATTGGTTTACCTATATATTAAGCATATATTGTATTAGGAATTGCTCTAAGCATTGGCAACACAAAGAAATATGAGATATAACCCTTGACCTTGGGATGCCCTGGTGGCTCAGTCATTTGAGCCTCCGACTTCAGCTCAGGTCATAATCTCATGGTCTCTGAATTGTATCTCCACCCTGGCTCTGAGCTGAGGGTGCAGAGCCTGCTTGGGAGTCTCTCTCTCCCCTTCTTGCTCTCTGCCCCTCCCCGACTTGTGTTCTCTCTCTCTCTCTCTCTCTCTCTCTCTCTCTCTCAAAATAAATAAACTTAAAAATATATATATATATTGACCTTAACAGCCTGAAATTCACCAGGAAGAAATAGCCTAGGTGAGGGGAAAACAAAAACAAAAAATGAAAAAATAAACTAATGTAGCACTTGTAGGGAAAGTTTCTTCAATCTAGAGAATGGACTCAGTGCCTGGATTCAAACCCAAACTCTTTTACTTCTTAGCTGTGTAAACTCAGATAAATTGCTTAACCTCTCTGAATGTTAGTCTCTTCATCTGTAAAATGAGTATAAAAATATCTCTGTTTTTTAGGGTAGCATAATCCCTAATGCCTTAAATATTACATTGACCCTTGATTGTGACCATTAATGTAGTATTAGAAATTGGCATAAACACCAATGTTTACTTTTATGATTCTCCTCTTCATCCTCTCCTGGAATTATATTAGGATTTCTACTATTTTATAGAGAAAACAGTTACTTTTTTTTTCTAAATTTGTGAGAAAAGTTACAAACTAAGCAAGTCTCTAGTTCGGGTTCAGAACTCAAGATTCTTTCCCATTTACACATTTCTTGGCAAGATCTGGCACAATTCCAGCAAAACATCTATCAAAAGAGACGAAAAACAAAACTAGAGCATTTAGCCCACCCAACTTACTGTTGAACTAACAATCATCAGAATTCGAGTCTGTCTAAAGCTGTCTATAATAACGTGCCCATGTTCCTTATGGAAAATATCCCATACAGATCCACTGAGATCATGACCTGAGCCAAAGTCAAAAGCTTAACCAACTGAGTCACCCAGGTGCCCCAAGAAAACTTTTTATAGATATACAAGGTATCAAAATTCACAAATAAACCTTTATTTACTAATACCTACCATAACGAACCAAAATAGGCCTAAAAATATAATAACTTATTTCAGCTGTTAGAACCATCTTTTCACAGACTAGAAATTCTGAACAATATTTTAAACTGTGAAAAACAGTATTTGGGTGGTCCTGTGAATGTTTTTTTATTGCTGGGAAACATAGTTCATCATAATATTAGAGTTTCAACATATTAGGACGGATTACACAAATTGTAATCATTAATCTACATTTCACATTTTTATATATATTATGGAAATTGCAGATGGTTATAAATTTAAGCCAACTATAACCTCAATATAAAGAACATGAGCAGACTTTCTTATTGAAATTACAACTCAAAAATACTCATACTGTATGAAAGAAACCTTGCTTACCAAACTTCCTCTGTCCTGAATTTAAATTTCCATGGGAAAAATTTCTATCCTGAAATTCACTTGATTTTTGTGTTTAAGATCATATTTTTAAGTCACAAATTGAAAGTATGTAGGGGTGCCTGGGTGGCTCAGACAGTTAAGCATCAGACTCTTGATTTCAGCTCAGGTCATGATCTCAGGGTCATGCGATTGAGCCCTATGTCGGGCTCCATGCTGACTATAGAGCCTGCTTGGGATTCTCTCTCTCTCTCTCTCTCTCTCTCTCTCTCTCTCTCTCTCTCTTTCTCTCTCTCTCTCTCTCTCTCTCTCTCTTTCTGCCTGCCCCTGCTCCCTCACTCTCTCAAAATAAATAATTTTTTTAAAGAACATTCTATGTGACTAGGGTTATGATTTACATATATTTTAAAAAGTATGTAAAAACAAATAGGGATATAATACGATCCATTAACCATATGAAGTTTTTCCAAGTTATTATGTAAAGTAGTACTTATCCATTCCTTCTCTAATGACTTGCATTAGACATTTATAGAATCTGTACATTATAGATATTAATTTACTGACTCAATAACCTAAAATCAATTAAAGTACTAAAAATAAGGCTTGCAACTTTACTTCTTAAATTAGGTAGTCATATTTAAGTTATATTTTGAGAACCCTTGAATCTAGGTGAATTAATGTTGTCAAAATGGAGTATACAATTGTAATTTTATGGATAATTACCTAAAGAGAATTACACTTTAGGAAAACAAATACTTAAAACAGCCTTTTAAAGGATTACTGAGAAATCCCTATAGGAATGCAGTCAACTTCACTTATTTTTAAAGTCAGTCAGTACTTCTGACATGTACAAGAATTTCTAAAGAAATTTATTTACGCATTAGCAAACTGTCATTTTCACCTCCCCTGTATCTACCCTATTTCTCTCTCATTGTATCTTGGATTTAGATCTTATATATTCTACAGAGCACCCCAATAATAGACACTGAGAGACTGATTCTCTCACTTGACCTACAAAATCTGGGGACTTAGAGTGTATTCCAGATGTTAACTTAAAATATACTCCCTAATCTTCATTCTCTAACAGAATAAGTAAATAACTTATGAGTCGAAAACAAAGCTATTGTGTGATTGATCTAATGGAAAAAGTACCTTACATGAAATATCAACATATACAACTTTTGATGCAAAAAGAAATCTCCCCAAAAAATCTCCTAACTCTAAAACCATCTTTTTTTTTTCTCTCTCTCTCTCTCTGATTTCAGATCTGTTGTTCTGTTTCTTTTCTTCTGAAAGTAAGTTTGGCTTTTTTTCTTTTCTTTTTCCTTTTGGAATAGGGTCACTTTTTTCTAAGGTATTTTTTTTCTTTAAGTTTTATGATGTGTATATGCATTTATCATTCTGTATGTTAATACACCTTTTTAAAAGATGTTTATTTATTTACTTATTTATTTTTAAACATTTTAAAGTTTATTGAGAGAAAGAGAAAGCAAACATTGTCCTTCTAAAATACTACTTCAAAATTATAATTATTTAAGGTATAAAATTGGAAAATGAGTCAAATGTCTGATTTTTCTTTCATGTCACATTCTTAGTCATATCACCTTTTAAAATATGCTTATTTGTGCCTTCAGTTTGGTTCACAGTGATCAAAACTTCCTGAAATACTGATGTCTAGTGAAATGCCCTATTTTTATTTTGGATTATATTCCTTAAGGGATGTTAAACTAAAAAATATCTTTAAACATTTGTTAATTCTGTTCAAAGAAAAGCATTTTTTTTTAATTTTTAATGTTTACTTATTTTTAAGAGAGAGAGAGAGAGAGAGAGAGAGAGAGAGAGAGAGAGACAAAGCATTAGCAAGGGAAGGGCAGAGAGAGAAGGAGACACAGAATCCAAAGCAGGCTCTAGGCTCTAAACAGTCAGCACAGAGCCCGACACGGGGCTCAAACTCACAAACTGTGAGATCATGGCCTGAGCTGGAGTCAGACACTTAACTGACTGAGCTACCCAGGCGCTCCAGAAAAGCTTCAAATTTTAATTCTTATTTATCCATTAGCCCAACAACTTAATGTTTAAACATATAATTTACAAGCATAAATAATTCTAAAGATTGATTTATTAGATAATCAGATATATAGCATCATTTTAGGACCAAGTCCCAAGAACTTTCTAATAGATATCCTCAGTGTGAAAACAGTAATCTCTTTCTCTGAACACAATTTCCCAGGAAAAGTACATGGAAAAATCCATGTATTTTTAGTTTATTGATGAAGACAAAATTAGTAAGGTAAAATTAGCTCATTCATTTTAAATACAGAAATCCTCTTAGGTTGACCAACTCAACCCAGTTTAACCGTGACCTTCTCAAATTTAGTAATAAAAATCTCCTTCCATCATTTCCAGGGGCCATTGGACACCCCCTCTCCTTAAAAAGATTAAAAAAGATTAAAAAAAAAACAACAACATCCTATCACAAATATCCATCATGGTAACTAGTACCAAAATTACTGATCAAATGAAATAAAAAGTATATTCAAATTGTCCTAAGATACAATTTTTTAAGACATTTCTGTCCTAAGACAGAAAATGTATTACATCTTATGTAAACATCATGGACAGAAAAAGAAGAGTCAGCTCTTGGTCAACTTATTAGACAAATAAGAAAAATGTTGGCTGTGAGACAAAGCGAATGAAGGAAAGAAACTGCCACATTATTGTCAGATTTGATGCTTTTTAATACAAAAATGTAACAGTCTACCCAATGTGGAAATACAGACAGAAATCCAATGCAAAGAGGAAACCTACAGTAATTTCTCTACTTGTTTGCTTTCTTTACCTGGTTTAATTCTAAAACCATGAGAATGATGACTGGTAAATGGCAGAGGTCCAGAAGAAAATCATCCAAAATGATACACAGAAGTAAAATTATTTCAATTCCACAAGTGCTTATTGAGCAATTACTCTGTACTTGGCTCTAAAGTTTGTATATGGAAGCCAAGAACTAACAGCACATACAGAGATTTTAAGAAGAACAAAGAGAAAGAGGCACCTGGCAGACTCAGTTGGTGGAATGTGGGACTCTTGATCTCAGGGTTGTGAGTTCGAGTCCCATGTTGGGTACAGAGTTTACTTAAAAATAAAATCTCTAAAAAATAATTAAAAAGAAAAGTATTCTTTCTTTGTGTGTGTGTGTGTGTGTGTGTATATATATATATATATATATATATATATATATATACACAAAGAAAGAATATATATATATATATACACACACATATATAGATACACACACACACACACACACACACATAAGGAACAACATGAAATTAGTCACCAAACTGTATTACAGATGTGCTACAAGTCTTATAAATTCATCCATGTGATCAACTAGTGATACATAACATCTAAAGACCTCCCAAAGGTACCATGTAAAGCAACAGATTTGTGTCAATATACTAGTTGATGTTTAATAAACAGAAAGCACAGTGTTTCAATAAAGGTAAAGTTATAGGTGATCTTGTTACCCAGGGACTTGAAGTGATTATGATGTATCAATGTACGTTCGTCGGTTGTAACAAATGTACTACTCTGGTGGAAAATGTATTTGTGGAGGCAGGGAGTATATGGGACATCTCTAACTCTGTACCTTCCCTTCAATCTGGCTGTGAACTCAAAACTGTTCATATATATGTATACACACACACACACACACACACACACACACACACACAACAAAGCCTTAAACCTAAACATGAGTGTAATGTTCTTGAAAAGAAATATCTGCAAATATCTGCAAATGCAAATACATATATATACACATATCTATATACATATCTATATAGAGATAGGCACATATAAATTCAAAACGATTACTTTGACTTGTATGAATGAAATGAGATTATAAGAGGAGAGAAGTACAGGAATAAATAATAATAAAGAAAATACTCAAGGAACCAGGTATTTTTACTGACTTTTCCCTTCATAAACTTTTCTCTTGGCAAAGTGTAAGCAGACTATTATTTCTAATGTTTTGTTTTTGCTTCACTGTAACCATTGCAACAGGCTGTATGTTCACGTGCAGAGCTGAAGGGGAGCTTCTGCCAGCTTCTAGAGTTTTCATTTCACTTCATAATAGCTTTAATCCATAACACACAAAACACCATCTTGACTGCAAGCCCCTTCTTTGAGTTCTTACCATTCTACACATACAAAGCCATACTTTTGTGGTCTTAGAGATTAAAGATGTTCATCTCTCTTTGCAAACCTGACACCCAAGAAAATGCAAAAATCCTACAGAACTACAAGAGTCGTGGATTTTGCACATGAAAAAGGTTTTTTTAAAAGAAAAAGATGAATCGAAATGTTTATGGAGCAAGGGATGCATAGGAGATGGTTCAAAGTGACACTGCCACCTTGTATAACTTCCAGAATCCTTACACGGTTTGACTTTCTTCTATATGGTTACTTAGTTATGCTGGTGTGTTTATTAGAAAAAAAAAACACAATACTTTCTCAAAAAGTCTCAGAAGGACACAACTAATATTTTCATAATTATCTCATTAATCTTGAATGTCAGAAGAGAATAGCTAAGACATATTCATATTCCAACCATTAGCTGTATTAAAATGGAATAAAAAATGTTCCGACATGGGTCCTATTAGGATCCATAATTTATAGATGAGGAACCTGAGGCACAAAAATTAAGTAGTTAGCCCAAAACTTAACAGGTACTAACCGATAAAGATTCAGATCCATGGGAGTAGGGATCCTACTCCCTAATTTGGACATGTGACCAGTAAACTATGCGACCAGTATACTATGTATAAAACAGTACAACTGTTTAAGAATTTACCTTGTATAAGAATAAACATCATAAACCCAAAGGTTTTGTTTTGTTCTGTTTCGTTTAACTCTCAAATTCATATAAGAAAAACTAAGAAAAGGAAACACTTTGGTTCCAAATGGAAGTTGGGAGAAGAGAATGGAGTGGATTCATATCAGAATATTCTGGCTTTTCTCCTAAGCCCATAAATTTCTACCTTACCAACCTCAGTTACTGGGTCAGTTTCTCCATCCATAAAATGAGATTAATATACCATGTTACAGCTAGAATAAGAACAGATAAATCTGTCAAGCCTCACACTTTACAAACAAAGAAAAACTAGTCAACAGATCGAAAATATTTGATTAAGGTTGACAGTAAATAAAACATTCCTGGTAGCCAGAAACAGGAACCCTGTTCTTCTGAATCCTACAAACATGAGGTTAGGAGTGAAACCTTTTGTAAAAAAAAGACTAAAGAAGAGGTATTCTTTGCCTGTTCAGGATGTGCTTCTAAGTGTCTGTGAATTCTTGGGAATAGATGCAAATTTCTGTGGCTATGCCCAGACATACAAAATTGACACAGTTTTAGAAGAGGTTCTAATTTTCATAAGAAGTATAAGGATAATTACTTTTTCTTGATGAATTAAGAAAAGCTCAGAGGGGGTAAATAGCTCCTAAATGATTTATAGAGATATTTGCACATATATCATCATATTTGCACAATATCATATCATACTGCACAATACCTGCCAAAAATTCATAAAGAGCTGAGACTCAAACTCTAAGACACAGACTCCAGAGCCTGCACGCCCTACATGGTGTTGCCATGCAGCACTGCCTGCTTCCCTGACTTCTTATTTTAAACCTCTTTTCACACCTACTTTCCCCTGGATGCTGGACTCCGCACAGGCTGAGTGGAGTAACCTGTTATAATTATTCCCTTGATGAAGCAGGAAGTTCAAGTTATTTTCTGTGGAGAAGTACTTTAGCAGACATTAATACTAGGGAATAACAATAGCTGGCAGTTAAGTACTGAGCACTTAGTATGTTCCAGGCATTTATTGGGAATGGTGAACATGTGATCTCCTTGTACTTTAGGTATATAATTACTTTGCAACGCTGGTGAAGTAACTCTGTCTTACAAAACCTTACGATCTGGGAGTTTAGGCCCTAGAAAGATTAATGTTTACAAGTGGGGAGGGCCCTACCTATGTTGAAGAGCTCAGACTCCAACAAGCACACAATGAAGTACCAAGAGCAAAATACATAGAGTAAACGCCAAAGAAGAAACAAGAGCTGAAAGTTAAGTAAAGCAAACTGCTTTCTCAGAGAAGATGAGGTTTTGGTTGGATACGGGGGGCTGGATGCGATTTGGGTTGGTCAGAAGTTCTTTGCTCCTTAAAAGACTTGAAGTTTGGGGTTTATGAATATATTTGCATTTTTGTAGAGAGTAGATCCATCCACAGAAAAGACCATCATATTCTTGAAGAGGGGCACTAACATTTTTTTTTAGACAACAGAATAATGGGTGTATCCATTTCTTAGTGTTGTCATAACAAAGTATCACCAGGGTGAACAAAGTATCAATCAGGGTGGTTTAAAAAAACCCAGAAATTTATTGTCTCGCGGGTCTGGAGGCTAGAAGTCCAAGATTAGAGTGGCAGCAGGGATAGCTCCTCTGGGTTGTAAGGGAGGATTGCTCCATGCCTTCTTCCTACATTCTAGGAGTTTACTGGAAGTTCCTTGGTTTCCACTGTATCACCCCCCCCCCCCAAACTGTCTTCATCTTCACATGGCAGTGTCCCTGTGTCTCTGCTTCTGTGTCCCAATTTTCCCGTTCTTAATTTTTTTTTATATTTATTTCTTTTTGAGAGACAGAGAGAAACAGAGCACGAGCAGGGGAGGGGCAGAGAGAGGAGACACAGAATCCAAAGCAGGCTCCAGGCACTGAGCTGTCAGCACAGAGCCCAATGCAGAGCTCGAACTCACAAGCCTTGAGATCATGTCCTGAGCCAAAGTCGGACGTTTAACCGACTGAGCCACCCAGGTACCCCCCACCCACAATTTCCCCGTTCTATAAGGACACAGTCATATTGCAGTAAGGCCCACCCTAGTGACTTCACCTTAACTTGCTCATCTCCAACGACTCTATTTCCAAACAATCTCCACATTCACAGATATTGGAGTTAAAACATTATCAACTCTTCATGGGACACAATTCAACCCGTAAGCAAGCAATAAGCACAGATGAGTAGGAAGGATGCTTCCAAATGGGGTAAACAAGGAAGGAACAGAATAATGTGATACAAAGAAGCCCAGAATGATTTGTACGAAAGGTTCGGTCCAAGGCTAATAGAAACTAGGAGTTGAAAAGCTATCTGTAGCCAAACTATTAAGATCTAAAAATGTTCGAAAAAGGCTTTTGGATTCTAGCCAATTAGCAACAAAGAAGTTCTTAAAAGATTTTGGGAAGTAAAATAACATGATGGAAATGTTGAAGAGCATTAAACTCACAGGGCTGGGCAGGATGCGGAGTAGAGAGGGGAGCCCCAGCACCTGTTAAGATAATCACCCCCACAGCTTAGATGTGAGGCAACGAAGGTGATGGGAATGAAATAAATGAAAAATCCAAGGAGCATTCTGAAGGAAGAATTCACACAACTCAGTCCAACAGCTCTGAGGTTCAGGATCTAAGAGACAAGAAGAAAGCTAGCTTAGGGCTGTTTTCATTTTAAACTTGTGTTTGACTTTAAGAAACCAACACTGTAAATTTCATTTTCTTCATACATTGAGTATGACATAACTCTAAGACTTTAAAAAGCAACTTGAAGCTCAACAGATGATATTTTAAAAAGAGCGCAGAGCAGGGTTTCTTTCCATCCCATTCCCAGAACGTTTTATTTCAAGGACTATAGTTTCAAGTTATAATTTATAGTTACACTGTGTATCTCCTAAGATAACTATACTTGATAATTTATAAATTATAGTCAATGTGTTCAGGAAAATGCTAGCTAAAAGGTATATTTAAGATTTAATGCTAAACTGCATGTACATTTTGTACAGAAATGCTTTTGATGACACACAAAACATGTTGATGTAATATAGCAACATAAGGACAAATCCTGAAGGCTGTTGAGACCACAGCTTTACGTTTGCAGATCACCTTTAAACCTGTTTTATAATGTGACAAAATATTGAGGGCACTCCTACTTCTTTAAACACAGTAAGAAATGTTTTTGGGAGCAAGTTTTTTGGTGGGAAAATCCCATGTACATAAAAAGAGTCTTGAGATGATTACATTCCAAGTACAAGCTGAAACCATTTAGGTAATTTATCTTCTGTAAGCATGTTTATTCCTTTCAAAGAGAGAAAAAAACATACAATAGTTGTTATTTAATTAGAAGTACTTTTTAATAGGGCAGCTCCTTTTGTAAAGAAAATGTCTGCTCCTACTTAAAGAAAGTTTCATAGGGACAACTTTAAAACATAATTCTCAACATTATAAAAACTACAATGGGGCCAGATTTCCTTATTCTTACATTCTTTTTTTTTAATGTTTATTTATTTTTGAGAGAGAGACAGAGTGCGAGTGAGGGAGGGGCAGAGAGAGAGCGAGAGAAAGACTCGTAGCAGGCTCCAGGCTCTGAGCTATCAGCACAGAGCCCAATACGGGGCTCGAACTCACGACCCATGAGTTCATGACCTGAGCGAAGTTGGATGTTTAACCGAATGAGCCACCCAGGCACCCCTCATTATTCTTACATTCCAATCCAGTGCTGTCCAAGAGAACTTTCTGCAATAATGATTAAAATGTTCTATCATGTGCTCCCTCTGATAAAGTAATCACGAGCCACATGAGGTGCTGGGGCACTTGAACTCACCTTTTGTTTCATTTTACTTCAGTTAATTTCATTTAAATAGTCACACATAATTGGTTGCTACTATGGGAGAGGACACAGTTCTAATCTGCTGTTAAGTGAGAATAAATACAAAAGGCAAAGATGGAAACCTACACCTGCAGCTCTTAAACACCCATATCCATCACAGTGAAAGTCATCAATTATATCCAATGGGCCTTAACTGCTGAGGAGCACCCCAGTGAACTAGAGAAGAGGGGTCTCGTTAATAATTTAGATGTCAGGGTCCCCCACTCCTGATCTACCGAATTAAGTCTTTACCGTTTTTTCTTTTACATTTTTTAAATGTTTATTTATTTTTGAGAGAGAGCAAGCAGGGGAGGGGCAGAGAAAGAGGGAGACAGAATCGGAAGCAGGCTCCAGGCTCTGAGCTGTCAGCACAGAGCTCAACGTGGGGCTCGAACCCACAAACCACGGGATCATGACCTGAGCTGAAGTCGGATGTTCAACCAACTGAGCCACCCAGGCGCCCTATACTGAGTTCAGTCTTTAAAAAAATCTATTTTTTTAAGTTTATTTATTTATTTTGATTGAGACAGAGACAGCACAGTGGGGGAGAGGCAAAGAAAGAGGGAGAGAGAGAGAGAGAGAGAGAGAATCCCAAGCAGGCTCTGCACTGTCAGCACAGAGCCCTACCTGGGGCTCAAACTCAGGAACCTTGAGATAACCTGAACCAAAATCAAGAGTCCGACCCTTAACCGACTGAGCCAACCAGGTGCCAGAAAAAAATCTATTTTTAACAAGCATCAGAAGTAATTCTGATGCAAATTATGGTTTGAGAACACCTGATCTATTTCTTCTTTCATTACAAAGTTGAGTCATTGTGTTTCTCCAGCAGGAAATAAGAATTTGTACAGTGTTAACTATTGAGTCCTAATATTAAAACATATTGTTTTGATTTAAATAACATTGGCATCTTGAACCAACATTTTTTCTAAGAGCTCCATCTCTTTAGAAGCAACGAGAGAATGAGTTGTTTTCACATTCTAAAACACCACTAAGTATCAATTAATTTCCCTGGATAAATGCTACACTTCACCACATCTGGTTTCTCCGTAGATCCCGATGTAAATGAATCATCTGCCTAGGTTATTACACACAACTCGCTTTTTATTCTACATCTTTAAATCCACACCCCAATGCTTGTTATGTAAATTATGCAATGCCATTCTCTGCTTATCAACGTCCTCATCTGGAAAATGAAATAAAACCAATGAAAACGCCTACCTCACAGGATTGTCCTCAAGGCCAAATGTGAATTGCTTAGTAGTAAGTATCTGGCACATAAGCAGCTAAGGTTAGGTATCCAGGTTTCTTCCTCTTCCCAATGACTGCTTTGCATTTATCCTTTTAATCCACTTCTCTGTCAATCCTGTTCATGGTTGCCAGAAACCACTTAACCCCTACTTGCACTTTTAGGACCACAAAGAGCCCTTGACCACTGCCTCCAATGGGCAGGGGAAATCTAAGGACATGTGACGATTTGTCAAGTCAGCTTTGTATGGCTCTTCTGCTATGACCTGGTCACCCTTGTCTACCTCCCACTCCAACCCCATCCTCAAAGCTGGCTATGGTTTTATTACGCTAAGCCGAACCCAGTTCCAATAACTAAAACCTTGCTTCCCTCCTCATGACTTGGTTTTGCCTTACACCTAACCTTCCCTCTTTGCACCCCCTTCCAAAAGAGAAAGAAAGCTAGAGAATAAAACCCTCCCTCAGTTAAACAGGACTTGGAAATTGAGTGTTCTTTTTTTTTTTTTAATTTTTTTTAATGTTTATTTATTTTTGGGACAGAGAGAGACAGAGCATGAATGGGGGAGGGTCACAGAGAGAGGGAGACACAGAATCTGAACAGGCTCCAGGCTCTGAGCTGTCAGCACAGAGCCCGACGCGGGGCTCGAACTCACAGACCGCGAGATCATGACCTGAGCCGAAGTCGGACGCTTAACCGACCGAGCCACCCAGGCGCCCTGAGTGTTCTTGATCTGAAGACAACATCTGACACATCTTATTTAGAAGCAAACAATCAATGATGATCCTTTTTCTTTGTTATTTTTTAGTGGTGTTCATAGCTCTAGGGTTGGTCAATGTTTTTATTTTCATTTTAAAAAGTAATTCCCACACATAATTTGAAAAAGTTTCCTAAAATAAAAAAAACGCAAAAAATATATCTAATAAAGGCATTTCAACATTATATAAAATGATTTTTTTTTAACTTTTTAACATTTATTCATTTTTGAGAGACAGAGTATGAGCGGGGGAGAGGCAGAGAGAGAGGGAGACACAGAATCCAAAGAAGGCTCCAGGCTCTGAGCTGTCAGCACAGAGCCCAGCGCAGGGCTTGAACCCACAAACTGCGAGATCATGACCTGAGCAGAAGTCATATGCATAACTGACTAAGCCACCTAGGCACCCCCATACAACATTCTTCTGAGGTTTACCTGCTCTGTCTTCCAAAGATGGACATATCACACACCTGCAAATCATTCTGAAATAAGAAAAGCAACTAAATAAACTCTCTTATTTAAGTCTAACAAACTTAGGGTGGAGGGAAATCAATATATTAAATGCAATTTACTTTTACAGTTCCATTAGAAAAATATCAATGAATTGCTAAAAATTTTGTTATCTCATTTGGAAGGCCATGAGATTTAATATGATGACAAGCCACTTTGATATGACAATTTTATAAGGACTTCAAAGAAAATTAGCAACTTAGGTGGAGGTCTCAGGAGTCATAAAATGGAAAGCTTGATGCTTCATGGTAATTGCAGAAATGCAATTTTTAATAAAATACGGATTTTTTAAATGACAAAATAACTCTTTGACCTTTAAAAAATAATTTAGTAAAAAGAAAGTAAAGAATCAAGTTTGGCTAAATTTCAATTTTATTTCTTTTCTTATTAGCTGTTTCTAGGTCAACTCAACATCAATAAAGTACAAGTTTCTACATTATGTGAGTCACATGCATTTTCTGACAAAGAAGTTTAATTCACATGATACAGCAGTAAATTTCAGATCATAGTGCATTACTGGCAAGGGTAAATAAAAATGAATTTTATGACAGGTATAACTAGGTGCCAGTCTTTATGTATGTTATCTTAATGAATATCCATGACATTCTTATTTTAAAATATTCACAGATGAAGAAAGGAAGGCTCAGAATAGTTAAGTGTCTTTTTTGAGATCTAATTTCTGGTAAATCACTTGAGACTTTCTTACCCTATTCCAACAAGCTGGAATCACCTGAATTTTGTGCCAATGTGCACATCAGTGGATCTCAAAACCTAATCCGGGGGCGCCTAGGTGGCTCAGTTGGTAAAAAGTCTCCAACCTTGGTTTCGGCTCAGGTCTTGATCTCACAGTTCGTGGGTTCGAGCCCCACATCGGGCTCTATGCGGACAGCGCAGAGCCTCCTTGGGATTCCCTCTCTCCCCATCTCTCTCTGCCCCTCCCCCACTCACTCTCTATCTCTCTCCCTCTCAAGATAATAAACATTTAGAAAAAAGAATTTTAAATTAGAAAAAAAAACACCCTAATCTGTATCAACCACTACACTATAAACTAAAGACAGTAACTTATTATGCCCACAAATGTACTTTTCTAAAATATAAGAAAATAGTTGTTGTTGTTGTGATCAATACAATATACGCTTTCTTTAAAGCATTATTGGATTCCTAGCAGCTTTGTTCCCCCAAGGTAAATGCTACTAAATTATAACTGCTATCATCAGAGAAGTTCAGCTACATTCATGAAGGATGGAAAGAATGCTGTCCAGCATAGCACACAAGCCTACACACATATAAAATACCCAAAAGTCCTCCTAGCAACTACTTGGCATCACATATTGGTCAAACTGCTGATTATCTGGCACAGAATGTTGGAAACATGATAGCAAAGTAAGGTTGACCATAACATATTTTATCCTGACTCTGTATCAGGGTAATTGAAAATGCCTATCACAGTAGTAGAATCAAATAAATCTATGGTGAGTTCCCCTTCCTGGACATTCTCAGCCAATCCACTTGGAAAGCTCAGTATCATCTGACTATGCATATTCAATGATGCATGTGTTGTACTGAAACAGCGGCCCATTGTGATATGTCTAGCAGCAACACATGTGGAGATTTTAAGCCCTCACATTTTCTAAAGTCTGTCTTTCAAAAAACCCAAAGCCAAACATATGAAAATGATCATTTTACATAAAAATCATGTGGGCACAAACTTGATTTTCCATTGCACATGAAAATAAAAATAAACAGCAACTTAAGTATTTGGTGTTTGCAGACAGAATTAAATTACTATTATTAAGCTTTGCTAAAGATCCATGGAGTTATGAGTGAGATATTTCACACAAAAACAAGAAGATAGCTAAGTATGATTTTCATTGGAAGCTTCTGAATTTTTAAATGCAATCTCTCTCTCTCTCTCTCTTTTTTTTTTTTAATTTTAGAGAGAGAAAGCTTGAGTGGATGAGAGGGGCAAAGGGAGAGAGAGAAAATCCCAAATAGGCTCCACACTCAGTGTGGAGCCTGACGCGGGGCTTGATCCCACAACTCTGGGATTATGACCTGAGCCAAAATCAAGACTCGGATGCTCAGCCAACTGAGTCACCCAGGTGCCCCTTAAATGCAATCTTTTTGGATGCATAAGGGAAAATGTTAATAAACGGTTATTAGGTCACTTTATATTTTACAGTATTTTATTTCTCAAAATAGGGGTACAGATAGGAGACAAAAGGCTAAGTAAAGGTAAAGAGAAATAGTAAACTATACATTAATTACTCAGTGGAATATTTCTGTGTGTTTTTATTTTTTTATTTTTTTTAATTTTTTTTAACGTTTATTTATTTTTGAGACAGAGAGAGACAGAGCATGAACAGGGGAGGGGCAGAGAGAGAGGGAGACACAGAATCGGAAGCAGGCTCCAGGCTCTGAGCCATCAGCCCAGAGCCCGACACGGGGCTCGAACTCACGGACCGTGAGATCATGACCTGAGCTGAAGTCGGACACTTAACCGACTGAGCCACCCAGGCGCCCCTCTCTGTGTGTTTTTAGATATAACTGACATACAATGTTACCCTAGTTCCAGATGTACGACACAGTGAATTGACAATTCTATACATTACTCACTGCTCATCACGCTGAGTTTAGTCACCATCTGTCACCACACATTATTGCAATATTATTGACTATATCCTCTATCCTATACTTTTCATCTCCATGACTTGTATGTTATAACTGGAAGTTTTATACTTCTAAATCACCTTCACCTATTTCACTTATCTCCCCTAATCCAAGGAGGCTTTTCCCTTTTTATACTCACTTAGAATATGGTAAATAATGATTGAATCAACAAAGTGCAAGTGTCAATATTTTGAGGAACTGTCGGTAATATCAGCTTCATAGAGTAAACAATTTAGGAGAGATTACTAAATAAACCCAGTGTGGCAAACATAACATATACTTATATAATGATGGATCTCTTCTGCTTTCCTTCTTTGATTTTGGATAAAACGAGCAACGGATTTTCAGATTAATAACAATACAACATTACATTATGTTATGAACAACTTTTATCATTAAAGCTCAGTCTTCAAACTTTAAACCATATCCACCCCTCCAAAGTTTAAGGTACACTGAGGTGAAATTCCTGTATACTTTTAATGAACAAAACTAAGCATAATTGTTGCTTAAATATCACTTCTCCAAAATCTGAAAACATAATAGATTAAGAAGTCTAAATGATGTGTTCAGTGAATTTAATATTATCTACAACATAAAATAACCATAGTAATAGAATGATCAAATAACTAATAACACTGACAAAAAAATCTTTGTGTAAGTAATGAGGAAACTGTCTTCCAGAAATATTATTTATCTTATCTATCTACCTATCTATCTATCTATGGAGAGTAACTTCCTTTTAACTGATTTTTTTTAATGGCTGTATTTTTAAAAATAAGATATAACTGGCATATAATGTATTAGTTTTCAGGTGTACAACATAATTATTTGATATCTGTATATATTGTGAATGGAATGGATGTTTTATCCTTCCCAGTTTACCCAGAGGAAACTAAGAACAACAGAGTCAAGTACCTCATTCAAGGTTATTTAGTCAATTAGTAATTGAGGTAGGAGTTGAAACTGGGTCATCTGATTGCAAAGCTCTCCCTACCATTTTGATACTGCTAGTTTATCAGTGGAATGCATTTGCAGAAAGTATGTCACTATTTTCTCAGCAGCAGCAACAACAAAACTAAGAAGGAAAAACAGTTGGTGTAGAACAGAATCACCTGGAAAGTTTGCTATAAGAAATGCCCAGGACTCAGTTTCGTCCTTCTGAACTGGTCTGAGGTCTGGCTCAGACACTGAAGTTTGAGAACCACCAGCTCATAACATAAGAAAATGAACGCAGACATAGTGATGCACAGAGAAAGAGGTCCCAATGCTGGTAAATGGGTCAGCCCTAAAAACTTGAAATGGATAATTAAAGAGGCCAGGTCAACAGCAGCAATCCTGATATCCCAAGAACCTTCCTAAAACAAAGTGAAATGAGAAACCTACAGACCCAATGGACAAAGAGAAGAATTCCTATGACAATAAAATTGGATAAACAGGTAAAAATCTAATGCTTTTTACTGACATTTTAAATTACTTAAAATAAGGGCGCCTGGGTGGCTCAGTCGGTTAAGCGTCCGACTTCAGCTCAGGTCACGATCTCGCGGTCTGCGAGTTCGAGCCCCGCGTCGGGCTCTGGGCTGATGGCTCAGAGCCTGGAGCTTGCTTCTGATTCTGTGTCTCCCTCTTTCTCTGCCCCTCCCCCGTTCATGCTCTGTCTCTCTCTGTCTCAAAAATAAATAAACGTTAAAAAAAATTTTTTTTAAATAAAATAAAATAAAAATAAATTACTTAAAATATCTAAAAAGCTGGCAAATCCATTTCTTTTTATTCACAGCAAGGGATGTGGCTGTTCATCATATGAGTTAGTTACCACATAGTATACCCTGGAACCACATAGCTGACTATAGTCCACACTGGAGTTTTTAGAATTCCTTCTTGCATCAATAAAGCTGTACTTTGAATATTTTCCAAGTAGTGTCAGGAGCTTATCTTCAAAGGTCTATTAAACAAACATAGCATAATAGTGACATCGCTTTCATGAACATGAAGAACGGGTCGGCATGTTTATCTTAAAACAGCTTAAGAATTTTCCAATGTCGAAAATTTAAAAAGTAGTAATTAAGGTAATCCTATTATAATTGAGAAACAAACAACATACATGATACTAGTCAGGGGTGTCCTAACTAGAATTATAAGCTCACTACCATGTAAAGGAATTTGACACCAAGTGGCATTCCTAATTTTATTCATGATTCATTATTTTCCACCGATTATTGAAATAATTCATTTCACCTCCCCCCTCCCCCCCCCCCCCCCCGCAACAAATAGAAAGTTTCTTCAGCTGCATATTAATTGTCCATGGTGGTGATTTCTTTTGAGAGACTGGGAAAGTCATTGGCCAGCATGCATTTTCTCCATTCTTCAGGTAATAGGCTCCATTCATAGACCACAATGGTGAGCATGGGCTCCAGGCTGGTGACACTAGTTAGTCCAGGAATGTACACATGACTAATGCTGGGACAATTGGAACCCTTCCCTGGGATTTTCCTAACTAGATTTGGCAGGGAAAGCTATCAGATTGTGAGCTGCCAAACATCATGTTTGCTCCTGGATGACAAAGAATGGTCTATAAAGTAGAAAAATGTAAGAACCACACAAGAGGAAACAGAGGAGAGAAAGCCAAAGCGCACGATGTAATTTCATTATTTGTTCTATTTCTCCCTTAAATCTGATCCCACCAAAGCATTTTCTATGGCTTCAGCACATGAATCAATGAATTCTCCCTTTGTTATTACATGGATTTCTTTCACTTGCAAATAGTCCCGATCGACTAATTTCCCTATATTAAATGAAGCTTTTCCTCCTGTGGACTATGTCACTAGAGAGACCCTGCTAGGAATTTTACACCATCACCTCTGCACTTCTCCAACACCTTCAGGTTTCTATTTATGTCCTCTTCTTCCATGAAGTCCTGCCAGACCAGTAAAATCCATGCCTTCTTTACTTTCAAAAATATACTATGTCATTTTGTCATCTATAACTTAATACTCAAACTATTATTTAAATGTTCGCATGTGTTATTTTTTTCTTTAACTTAATTTTTAACAGCTTAAGGTAAAAAATAAAATATGTATGTCTTAGGTTTATTTTTAATCACCACAGGTTTTTACACATTTCCAAGCATACATATAAAATATAGCAAAGGCAATATGGGTGAGTTTTGGGAGACTTTTCATATTTTCCAGAGGGAACTAAGAATATAGTACTACTTCAAGAATTTGATTCGAGCAGATAAAAGATGTTACATAAATACCAGGTATTTAACATTTAAGAGCTCTCTGAATACTTCTGAAGCATTTGTTCCAAATAATGATGTCTGAGGTGGCCATGAAGTACACGCAAATTTAATCTATTTTTTAAAATGTCATTTTCAAAGAGCATTCAGTGTCTATTACATTTTTCTCATAAAACATATCATCTGCACTATACTATTTAGGTCTAAAGGAAACTTACAAGACTGAGTAGATGAGCTACCTAAATGAAACCATAAGTATTCATCAAGTCAAAAGCATTTTTCTTAAAATATTCTTGCTGTTTTAATTTCAAAATACTCTGGCTGTTTAATAAGAAATGTGGAATCAATTAGAGAACTATTTTTTTTAACATGAGTTATACATAAATTCTTTTCAAACATTATAGGCATCTTTTATTATATTTATATCATGGGAGAATGTATCAATTTCTATTAATGTATCCTTAAAATCCACAGTACTCAACTCTCTTGAAACACATTAAAGAAATGTGTTTGGAAAATGAAAAGAAAAAAGAAAAAGCAAAAAAAAAAAAAAAGGAACAGAGAAAGAGAAAGAAGAAAGGCTGAAAACTGAAAGAAAGGGAAATTCCAATGTGATTCACAACTTAGGAAATTAAAAAAAAAAAAAAAAGATTTCTTTCTTGATGGAATGTGTTTCTATTGAAAACTGAACCAAAAGTCATGGTAGCGGCTGTGGATTCTTTAGACAGATGGTGTCAACAGACCAGTCGATTACTCAGCTTGGCAATGGAAGAAGGATAGATAGTTTTACAAAATACCACCAAACTCAATATATGAAAAATAGAAAGAGGCTTGAATTTGAACTCTGATACCTGATCCCAGTTACTGCATGGTTTGTAAAATAGGCTAGTCTTGTCACCAACAGTTTAGAGTTTCCTCATTAGATTTTCATAGAAATGGTTCTCAGCACACAAAGCCAAATCCCAGAAGGGACAGCTGGGTTTAACAGGTGAAGAGATCACATCTAATGGTTTTCCTATCAAAGCCCTACTGCTGATTTTCTTTCTTCTTCTTCTTCTTCTACTTTTTTTTTCTTTTCTTTTTGTTTTTTACCTAATATAAGCTAACAGCATCAATTGTAATTTTTTAAGATACATCATTTGAGAATTTACTAATAACCTAAGATAAACAAATACTGTATCCCAAATGTAAAGTCCCTATTTACAAATAATTTAATTTTTTTTTGCTCAAGGTAAATTTTATATTAGATTATATTTCGTCGAGTTAAAATTAGCTTTCAATAATTCTTTCCCAAGAGCCTAAGACCATGTCAACCAATGCCACCAAATTAAATCAGAACCAGAAAGTTCAATTTGATTAGTAATTTTCCCAGTGAGCATGGGGTCCTTCTAATGTAAATTAAATTTTCATTAACATGGATGGGAATGAGAGGAGGATATGGGATCTTGCAGAAAAAGAGCTGGTTTGAGAATCAAGGAAGATGATTTTGCATCTAAAATTTGAAGTGTCTGGGATAAGTCTTTCAGTCTCAGCTCACCTTTACATCTTTATCTATACGATAAAGAGATTCTGGTAAATTATATTTAAATCAAATCTCTTCCCAGCTAGTTCTGACAACAAAAGCCAGTTAAATGAACATTTTGATTCCTCTGAATTATTATAAACAGCACTTGTTATTATAAACAGCACTTGAAAGATTATCTCCTATTTTCATGACTTGACATATAAAGGGAAATTGTTTAGGTAAAACAATAATTTTGTGACAATTTTGTTGGCTTCATAAAGATAAAACCAACATGCCTCCCTGTCCTCTTTAGGGACACTGTTGGCACAAGGGATAAAGAGAATGAGATTTGGACTTTGGAGTCCCAACTCTGTCCTTTAACTAGTTGTATATATCTGGACCACCAGTTTTCTTAATTTCTCTAAACTTTAGTTTCCTGACTTTATATATATATATATATATATAGACATATATATATATAAGATATATATATATGTCTATATATATATAGACATATATATGTATAAGATATATATGTATATATGTATACATATATGTATACATATATATGTATATATATATAGATAGATATATATATCTTATATATATCTATATATATATACATATATACATATACATATGTATATATATGTGTATATATATATATATATATATATATCTGGACCACCAGTATATATATATATATATATATATATATATATGTATATATCTGGACCACCAGTTTTCTTAATTTCTCTAAACTTTAGTTTCCTGACTTTATATATATATACACATATATATATATATAAGATATATATATATGTATATAGATATATATATGTGTATATATATATACATATATATAAGATATATATATATGTATACATATATACACATATATATATACAAGATATATATGTATACATATATACACATATATATATACAAGATATATATGTATACATATATACACATATATATATATACAAGATATATATGTATACATATATACACATATATATATACAAGATATATATGTATACATATATACACATATATATATACAAGATATATATGTATACATATATACACATATATATATACAAGATATATATGTATACATATATACACATATATATATACAAGATATATATGTATACATATATACACATATATATATACAAGATATATATGTATATATATATACATATATATACATATGTATATGTATATATATACATATATACATATACATATGTATATATGTGTGTGTGTGTGTGTATATATATATATATATATGTATATATATATATATATATATATCTTATCCCAAATTTAGGGACACCTGGATGGCTCAGTCCTTAAGCATCTGACTCTTGATTTGGGCTCAGGTCATGATCTGACAGTTCATGAGCTTGAGGTCCACATCAGGCTCTGTGCTGACAGCAAGGAGCCGAGCCTGCTTGGGATTCTCTGTCTCTCTGTCTCTCTGTCTCTCTCTCTGCCCCTCCCCTGCACATGTGCATGTTCTCTCTCTCTTGTTCCTCTCTCTCTCTCTCTCTCTCTCTCAAAAATAAATAACCTTTGAAAGCTAAAACTTTTAGATCACGTCTTTCTAGTCAGCAAAATTGGGATCAAGGAAAACCAGAATTGTTGAAGATACCATTATATGAACACTGAAAGTCATCTGTCAACCTCTTCCATAGCCCTGGGTGTTCAGCAACAAATGTAAAAGGGAACAAAAAAGTCCCAGCACCTAAGTGGTGAGCATAATTATGTTTCTAAATTCATGTGACATTTCAGACCATTACACCCCAACATTCAACTTTGACCCTGAAAATTCTACCTGCTTTAAAGCAGCATAAAGACCTTTACATAACAAATCCTTAAATTACATAAACATATATAGGTCAGCCTAATCTTGTTCCTTTGTGTGTTTTGTTGTGGTAGTGTATTTTTAATCCCAAATTTAATCAGAATTGGTTCATTATACTAGGATATGGCATGGATTAAGTACTAAACAGAAGAACAGACTCAATGTAATACACACATTAGAACTGCTACAGCAGGGTGTCAGGTCTCAAAATCAAGAGCAAAGGGTTAAGGAAGAGTATTGAGAAATAGCAGTGACAGCAAAATAATGGATCTCCAGCCTACACTATGCAACTTGGAATCAGTGTTTCCCAGAACCCCAAGTGGAAGCCTGAAAAGCTACCTAAAGATGCATGAAAAAGAAGGAAAAAGCCACTCAGTCATATAGTTTCCTTAGAATTGGGGTCCATGTCTCTCTTAGATCCTGACCTTGGCCTGCCTCTACTCTGCCTGAGAATTCCTTGTACAGGGATGATCAGGAACCAGGAGACGTAAGCCTGACTGACAGGTCCTCAGGATTCCAGAAGTCTATCTCCCTGGATTTACAGGCAGCCTACTTTCTACGATGGAACTTCCTGCTTAAGGCACATGACAGCACAATCCCTATCTTCACGTTGCCTCCAAATCCCTCACCCATTGTAACCAACTCTTGGCCCTTCTCTCTGTCTCCTCTCCGTATCAGCCTTTGCCCAATTTTAGTTCCACTCAAATCCTGTGCTGACTGATACTTTGTTCTCATCAGCATATATAACTGAATCTGTGTATTTTACTACATATAGTTATACATTTTGGAAGCCTTTCTTCACTTAATATGAGCAACTAAGAAATCTACTCTTGTATTAGAAGAGAAATAAGAATGAGGTAAGCAAAATGTATAGGGTAATGCTTTGCATTAAAAAACAGGCAAAACATGAATTCTCCCCAAGATTTTCTTCAAGACCACAATATGTGGTTGTCTTGTAAATTTCATAAATGACAGCAAAGATAAGCTATACCCCCATTACATTTTAACAATGCAAATCTGAAGTCTGCCTAACACCAAATTCCGTTTTTCCCTTAAATTTCTTCACTTACTTTGAAAAGGGGATTCAACGAAGCTACAAAACTGAGAAATTGGCATAAAACTATTTTTCTCTTCTCAACTGATGGAGGCCATTTAAGCTGAATATTCCCTCTTGTCTCTAAGATAAATTCCAAACCACTTAGCCTGTCAGTTACAACCTTCCACAACCTGACCTAAGTCTACCTTCGTAAACCTCAATTCCCACAATTCCCTCAGATCTGGAAAAACTAGATTACTCACTGCAGTGCAAACACACTTTGTTCTTTATCCACACACTCCTCTCTTTCTATAACTCCCTTTTCTTTCCCATTCCCCTCCCTTTCACTGTATCTTCTCCAAAACATATCATTAATTTAAAGTATGATGATATTTCTGCCTGCAAAGTTTTTAATCCTATTTCTTTGTTCTCTGCAATAATAACTTAAATTATATTATTTAATTATTCATATATTTTTTTAATGTTTATTTATTTTGAGAGAGAGTGTGTATGCAGGGGAAGGGCAGAGAGAGAGCGAGCAGGCTCTGCGTTGTTAGCACAGAGCCCAAAGCGGGGCTCCAACTCATGAACCGAACTGTAAGATCGTGTCCTGAGCTGAAATCAACAATCGGATGTTCAACTGATTGAGCCACCCAGGTACCCCTTAATTGTTTATATTTTTGTAAGCCCCTTGAGGACTGGGACAGAAATCTTTCTACTTTTTTGTTCTTTTTAACTTCTTTTTAAAAGTTTATTTATTTTGAAATAAACAGAGACAGCATGAGCAGGGAAGAGGTAGAGAGAGGAGAGAGAGAGAGACAGACAGAATCCCAACCCAAGCAGGCTTCACACTGTCGGCATAGAGCCTGATGCAGGGCTTGAACACATGAAACCATGAGATAATGGCCTGAGCTGAAACTGAGAGTCCGATGCTTAACTGACTCAGCTACCCAGGTGCAGCTCTATTTTCTTATTCTAAACAGAGCACCTAGCAGAGGATCTCAACTCAAGCAGTCAATCAATCTAATAAAAGCAATTCACTAGCTACATGGAAAAGAAATAAACCATAAAAGAAATTAATCATGAGAAAATAAAGATCTTTTTAGAAACATGTACCACAATAGTGGCATCACATATCTGAAACCCCAAGTTTTGGATATACACATACATGTGATACTGTTCAAACTAGTGATTATAGTCACTTAAGGACCTTATTGAAAATATAGCCAGTTCCTCTAGGCTGAGAGAATATACTAAGCATTGTATAAATTTTTAGTATCTATTTAGTAAGCAGTTCTAATGTATATAAATGAAAAAAAAATAACTATTATTGTGTCATCTAAACTGGGATAACAAAATATTTTGCTAATTATTTTTAAATATTACCAATTTACTCATCATAAACATATATACAAATCCCACAAATGAATTTCCTGAATCTTAAGTTATCTCTGCTGTCCTTTCCTATACAGTCTCAATTTTCCAGAGATTTTAAAATTTATCAATTGCACTGACTAAATCTGATTTTTAAATTTTACATACACGTATCTATTCATTACAGACCTATATATTTACATATATAAAGCCAATAAAAATGTATGCTTCCATCTAGTGGCCAGTTCAGTCAACCAAGGTAGGTGTGGAAGAATGGATACATGAAATCCCCCATGAAACTCACCGTATCATTTCAACCAAATAACCCCAGTTTTGTCTTTTTTAGACCAAAGTTTCTTTCTTTTTTATTTTTTTAATGTTTATTCATTTTTTGAAGAGAGAGAGAGAGATAGAGTGCAAGCAGAGGAGGGGAAGAAAGAGAGGGAGACACAGAATCTGAAACAGGCTCCAGGCTCTGAGCTGTCAGCACAGAGCCCAATGTGGGGTTCGAACCCATGAGCCATGAGATCATGACCTGAGCAGAAGTTGGATGCTCAACTGACTGAGCCACCCGGGTGCCCCAGGACCAAAGTTTCTAAGACTAGGTGTCTTCAGTTTTCACTTCTTCCATACACTGCCTTAAATTTTTTTGACATGTTGAAAGATAATAATGATAGTATTAGTAACAGTAATGACAACAAACGCTTTTGGAGTCCTTGCTGAATGTCAGGTATCATCCATGGCATTACACATACTGTGCCATGCCTATTAATGACTGAAAATAGATAATACTGTCCTTATTTTAAAAGTAGAGGAATTGAAACTTGAAGATGTGAAGTGCCTTTCCTAATTTTTTTCTTTCTTTTTTTTTTTTATTTTCATTTTTAGTAATCTCTGCACCCAATGTGGGGCTTGAACTCACAACCCTGAGATCGAGTCATATACTCTTCTGACTGAGCCGGCCAGGCACCCCTCCTCATTTTCACATTATTTAGCAGCAAAGAGATTTATACCCGGGTCTAGTTCTGTGTTCCAAAGCCGGTGTTCTGCATTATGCATTAAGAGACAAAGAAAGATTTTGGGATGAGCACGGGGTGTTGTATGGAAACCAATTTGACAATAAATTTCATATATTAAAAAAAATTGACAATTAAAAATTCGTTTTCTGATACTCCAAAAAAAAAAAAAAAGAGAGACAAAGAAACAGCTGATGATCCACAAATAGACTGTTTTTCCTCCTAACAATTAAAATCTGTACTTAAGATGGAAAAATTCTGCAGATTATATTCCCAGCCACCTCCCTTTCAGCTGAGGTCAAACACAACTTGAATCTATTCTTCAACTATTTACAGACCTCTTTATCAACGTTAGTACTCTTCAAGTTCTGACATCTCTCTTCAGGCCAGAAGTATTTATTTAATCAACAAGTACTGCTTGAGGAACATCAGACTCTTATTCATGGTTAAGTAATTAAAACCGGAAAACACATCACCAAGTGGCTAATATATGCAAGCATTAATTGGTTCAATTGGTGAATGTTTCCCCAGACTGCATTTGTTTCTTATGGAAGGGTGCTGTGTTCCTATCCATGCCTCATGGCTTTCAGGGTTTGCTAATTAGTGCTTTCCTAATCCCATTCAGAAAACGAGCAAGTTTTTGCCATTCCCCTTCCATAAATGGGTGGTCACTGAGATTAGGTCAGGCCAGCTCAGCCCACAATAGCATCCTTAATCAGCCAACGGGAAATAAAAATGAGGCAAAAATCCTGGCTTTTATCTCACACTGTCTTTGGAGCTAATTAAAATGCAGAGGCTCTTCCTTCTGTTACAACCCTGCTGTTCTATACACTAATAAGCCAACAAAAGGTGCTGAAAGCAATGGGCTGAATAATTGTTGAAATTTACAGTTCCTTAAAGGCAACTGTTAAAAGATTTCTGTCTCCTCAGCAATGTAGATCATATTCTGATAAAGAATCTCTAACATCTCCTCTCGCATTTATTTATATTAAGAATCACACAAATCCAAGGAGGATAAGGATCCTATAATTGATGTCTGTTTTTGTCGATTTGATTTTTTTTTCACTTATTTGGCTTTTAATCCACTTTACTAACCAAAGAGTTAAAACAACACCATGTTGTTCGACTGAAATCTGCACCCACAGTACCCTGGGCCTCTGTTGCTTTTAAAAGTGCTATGAAAGCCCACCGGCATAATAAACAAAAAGGTAGGAGGGGAAGTGGAATAAGACAGGATGCAGACAAAAAAGGGAAAAAATGAACACACACACACACACACACACACACACACACACAAACACATACATTCAAGTAATCTACTTGGGCTCACACCCTTCCTAGTCAAAAATAAATCCTTAAATTAATAATCAACCTTAATGAAACTATCTTCTAAAACAGAGTAAGCTTTTGATCTTACTGTTCCCCTGCCTCAGGGTATTCCTCTATATTTATTAAAATACACCTTGAGCATGTTACAAGTAAAACAATAATTTCCTACACTTTAATACATGCACAAGCATATAATTTAAGGAAACATTTGCCAAGGAATAGCACATGTTCCCAACACATATACCAAATTAAATTCACATTATAATTATATTTAAAAATCAATACATTAAGTAAGAATTCAACATGTTCAAAGAGGCATATTAGCCCCAAACTGTAATTATAAGAAAGTGACCTGCATCCCTGAGATTGAGCAGGATGTAAGGTGTCTGGACAGAGAATAAGGATCATAATCACCCCCTCCTGCCCCACCACACACACCTCAAAAACATGAACATAAAGAACTTGCATATTTTCATCTATTTTTGGCACAGGTCACTATGCCTTAATGATGTGAAAACTTCAGAAGGCATCAGGTTCTTTTTCTGAAGCTCCACAAAATACTCTAAAGGCTCTAAAAATGTAAACATATAAGGATAATTAATAAAGCATTCTTTCCTAATGGAAGAACATTTCTTATTTCAAAAATTTAGACATCTTCTCGAATATCTTCACCATAGGGTCTTGGAATGTACTATCACTGCTTCTCTGAAGCCTGGTATCCACTTAAAACAAACATCGTAACAGTAACTACCGGTATTTGTAGCAGAGGGAACTGGCTGGAAGATACACAGTGAAAAAACTTTCCTCATTGGATAGAACTTAGCTTAGGTGCCTCCCCCATCTCTGCTTAGTTACAGGTGATTCTATGAACTTTCTCATAACACTTTACGGAAATGTGTAAGGGTTATACACCTGATAGATACAGCTTTGAAATGATCCATTACAGGAGACAGTATTAAATAAAAAGAAATAATAATTGGGAGTAATTAGTGAGTTTAAAATACATATTACTTTAAATTATAAGCCACTAACATCCAAACTATCATTACATTCTAAATCACCAAAGTCAGATAATGATGACACTTACATAAAACACTGTATATGTATTTTTCATATTAACTTATTCGATCCTTTCAACAACCATATAAAATATTTTATCCATATAGAAGTGAGAAACCTAATGAACACAAAGAGTGTAAGGAATTCACATTTCCCAAACACATGTAATTAGGCACTGAGTTTGTGCACTTACTCATTATGGCATTCTATATAATTAAATAAATTACAGTTCACTTTATTGTACTCTATGTAATAGCAATGGTTTCACGTGTATAAAGAGTTAGAGAATATGTTAAGCACCTCACACAAATACATCTCACTTAAATCTCTACAAAATAATGAGGTAGGTCCTATTACCATCTCACCCTTAAGTGACTGCAGATCAACCTCTCAAACAAGAAAGAGATGCCCCACTTCAACACAAAACTCAATAAGCAACGGCATTGTGATGAAGGCATTTTTGCCTGGATTAAATATTGGGCTTTTTCCTTTGAATTATGGTGAATACTATGTTAACCATTTTAAAATTTTTTTAATGTTTTATTTATTGGGGGGCTGGGGGGGGCGGGCAGAGAGAGGAGGAGGCACAGAATCCAAAGCAGGCTCCAGGCTCTGAGCTGTCAGCACAGAGCCTGACGTAGGGCTTGAAACTACAAACCATGAGATCATGACCTGAGCCAAAGTCAGCCGCTGAACCAACTGAGCCACCCTGGCACCCCTATCTTAACCATTTTTGAAGATACATTTCAGTAGTGTTAAGCATAGTCACATTTTTTTTTTTTTCTGAAACAGATCTCCAGAATTTTTCCATCTTGCAAAACTGAATTCTATACTCACTCAACAACCGCCCTTTTCCCCCTGCCCCCTAAAGCATCTAGACACTGAGTTTTTTTCTACAATTATAAACATCTGTAAACACACTCATATATATACAAATGATAGTAACCAAATTCAAAAATTGATTTTTTTTCACTTTAAATTTATGAAAATAGCATAGACTTGAGAGCATTTACACAGGAAGAGTTAAGCCTTTCTATCAAGTTCCAAGTGAGAGAAGCTCAGTGGTGGTCTTTCTGTAGACTTCACACTTTTAGACAAGAAAAAACAGCTCAGGTCAGTTTGAAAGGTTTCAACACACTAATCACAGTTATCAGAATGAAAAGACTGATAAAGGAAAATTTGAAATGAAAAAGTAGCAACTAAGAAGCAAATTTACATCTCCCCCCTTCTTTCCACCTTATCACCTACACTCCCACACACATCCACAGGCTGATCTCCTAAAGGGAACAAAGAAACAATTTTAAACTAAATTAGCACTCCCACTATCTTTCCTTCTTAGTTTTTAAATGAAAATACAAAGAACCCTGGAAGACATTTACAAGATCTGTTTCTCAATCCCAGGGGTCAGGACATTTGATACTAATGCTAATCAAAAAAGCATATTATATTCAAATTGCTACAAGATTCAAATACTCAAACTCAGTATAATAAAAAAGGGAGAACAGTCTACCAGAACTCATACTGCAGCCTTTTTTTTTTTTCAGTGAATGAATAATACTTGACATTGTAGAGAATAATATTAGAAATCACAAAAAGCTAAGCAACCAAACACAAATCTTTAATATGAAGGTACATACAGATGAGGAAAAAGAAAGGGGTAAAGACATGGGGCCAATCTCAAGTATAGATATAAGTATTTCAGTATGTAAGTTATTGAGAAGTCAATACTGTCTTGGGTTAAATTGGAGGGCAATTGGGGTAAAGGTGGGAAGACACTAGTAAGTTTATTGTAAAGAAAAAAAAACTTTTAAGGAGAAAGTTTTAGAGGCAATTGGCCCAAAGTTGGTACAAGCTGCTTGTAACCTGGAGGTGGCAAACCCAAATAAGGTGAAACACATAGGGACACCTGAGTGGCTCACTCTGTTGAGCGTCTGACTTCGGCTCAGGTTATGATCTCGTGGTTCGTGAGTTCGAGCCCTGCATCGGGCTCTGTGCTGACAGCTCAAAACCTGGAGCCTGCTTTGGATTCTGTGTCTCCCTCTCTCTCTGGCCCTCCCCCACTCATGCTCTGTCTCTCTTGAGCTCTCTCAAAAGTAAATAAACATTAAAACAAAAAAAAGGTGAAACACATAAACAAACATACAGTTAGCAGAATCCATGTTATGCATGCATGTTATCAATGCATAACAATAAAAATATTAATAACAATGAAAATAATGTAAGTAATAAATTATCAAAGATCTGTGGTTTATACTGTGCTATGCTTTATTAACATATCACTGTATCCTTCCAATAACCTTATATGTGGGCTGTGACAATGATGACAATAATTTTACATACATACCCCTTTTACAGAAAAGGGAAATGAGTCTAATAGATTTCAGGAACATGCATTGAGGCACACTGACTCCCGAGTCTGTGATATTCACCATCATTCTATGCTGATTTGTGAGAATAGGAAAATTGGGAGCCACTGCTAAATCTACCTTCCCCAAAGCACAGCTGAGATAACTCAGAAGGTAAATGAAGAGAAGAGAGATCAGAGTGAGGGAAGCAAGTCTAAAGTCTGTTTCAATAAACATCAGGTTCACAAAAGAATGACGTGAGAAGTATACAGGCATAAGACAGGTAATAATTATATTGAAAAAAAGATTAAGTAAAGTGTAAAAGGTATTAAAACCTTTTGATGTCTCCTAGGACCATCTTTTTTTTTTTTTTTTTAATTGTGACATAATTGACCTATAACATTGTATGAGTTTAAGGTACTATATGCATTGTATATCAATACAGTGTATTGATTTGATACATTTATATACTGATCATATGATTACCATCAAAGGGTTAGCTAACACCTCTATCACTTCACATAATTACCATTTCTTTTTTTGTGGTGAGAACAATTAAGATCTAGTCTCTTAGCAACTTTGACATTCACAACACCGTATGGTTGACTATAATCACTATGCTGTGCACAGATATCCAGAATGGATTTAACTACCAGTTTTAAGTGTGTACCTTTAAAAAACATGTCCCCCCACCCCCCCCAGAAAAACATCTCCCCAACTCCCCCACCACCCCCCAGCCCTGCTAACAACCATTCTACCCTCTGTTTCTAGTTCAGCATTTTAAGCATCCACATGTAAGTGATATCATGTAGTACCTGTCTTTCTCTGTCCCTGACCATCATATGCATTTCCATCCAAGGTCTTACTATGTGCATTCAGCTCTCAGAGCTCCTTGATGAGTGAGCATGATACAGGTCCCTGTCTTCCTTCTCTACTCCCACATTAGTTTTCCCCTGATCTCTCTCCCTGTTCTTGACGCAGATGAGGAAAAATGGACCGTTCAGACTAGCTGGCTAACAGATTCCATGACACAGGTGATTACACAAATCTTGGTCCAAAAGAGTGAAAGGAAATGTGGTATATAAAAGACAGTTTTTTAAGAGTGTAAAGACTGAATGGAAAAGAGAAAGAATTTTATCTTAGAGCAGGGTTTCTCAAATTCATCTCAAACTGACATCTGGAGCAGGATCATTCTGTATTGTGAGGGGCTATCCTAAGTGGTATAGAACGTTCAGCAGCATCACATGGTTCTTCTCACTAGATGCCAATGCACCCCCATTTGTAACCACCAAAATCGCCAAATGTCCAGGAAAACCATCTTAGACATATTTAAGTTTTGTTCATTTTGTCCTTTTTGTTTTATTATTTTAAACTATCACTTGTTTGGTGTATTCAAAAGAAGATTTGCAGGCAGCAACAAAGGTGGGATTTCAAACACAGCCTGGGAAATCGATGCTACTAAGAATCTATAGAAATTCCACCTATTCAAATATCAGCTCTACAGAGTGAAGATTCAAGTTATATGGACAGTGACAACCCCAACAGTGAAAAGAAGGAAGGACAGGATCAAACCGTGAACAGGTAACACGGGGTTAATGATCACGCAAAAGGGAGGGAAGAGTGAAAAGGTTGTTGAAAGAAGAGAACAGGACTTATGGCATGCCATGTTCTCAAAAGCCATAAGAAGCCTGACTAAGAGGGTAATCAGAGAGAGCTCACAGGAAGATCCAAGAAAACAAGAACCCAGATGATGTTGTTGCTTTGAGACAAAAGGGAACAATTGGCTATCTCAGCGAAAGGGCTCTAAAAAGAACATTTCCAGCCACCACCTCACCATTTGGTGCCCTGGAGCAATCTTTATTACCATAATGGAACGAAAGAGTTAATGTATATTCTAATAGGCTTGGGTTGCTCGCAATTACGAGCAGCATAGGTTATACTTCCATGGTAGCATTCATTGAGGAAAAAAAGAATAAAACCCAGTCCTTCTGAGTTGTGGGTGCTGATCAGTCAACCATGCTGGCCAAATCCTGCCTCTCAAATCTCTTTGTAATATATACCATTCACCCAGGCAGAAGTCTTCAATGACAGCTATTCATGTATCCCAAACTGATCAAATGCAGGCCACAGTGATGGTTCAGCACTACTTGCCTTTCCTGAACGAACAGAAAAATTTTCCCAACCATCAGTCTGGCACACAAACTCTAAAAGTCTTTTAGATTTTAATGGAGTGCCCTCCAAATGGCACATCAGAGAAAACATTTCATCTAAAGAACATGTAAAGAAGGCAGCTACTTGTTCAGCGGCAACCCTGGCCTTTTGGGATACGTGCAGTCTTGGTTCTCAATAACAGGGGATAAGGGGGGGGGGGGGGGGGGGAAGCTTTCCCCTCTATTCTAAACACGCCTTAGTCTCCTTTGAGTCAAAGCCGCTAATTATGCCAGGCAGGCTGAATGATGAGTAGTGGTTTTGTGATCCCAACTATTGTTCAGAAGGGCTGAGATCACCAATGCATTTTCCTAGGTATAGAGAATTTGAAGGGAAAAGTCTGAGTACTTATTATCTCTTTGTTTTCTTAAACAGTGCCTATTTACAAACTTTTCACTAGTGAGTAAAAACATTTACTGGCAATAAAACACAGCAGTGTTTCAGAATGTTAACCTCTTTCCCCCATAACATGATAAAGTGCTCTGAGTGTTTAGGAGAAACAAAGCTGCTTTCTTTTTGTTTCTTGCCACAAACACAGGGTGAGGAGATAGGAAGAAAAGAGAAAAAAAAAAGAATTAATGCACATATTATATATATTTCTCTATATATTATATATTAATATGTAATATAAATATATTATATATGTATATATTTCCCTTAGAGCTATCTGTAGTGCAAAATTAAGCAACTGCACCCTACCTTTACAACCCCCCCAAATACATGAAACAACACCTCATGACGAACTGGGGAGGGGTAACTCTTATTCCTCACAGAATCATACTGGTAATGAAATACAGGGCATAAAAATGAAGAAAAGATAAATGCTGAGTGATAAATCCTGTGGCCTCTGAGGTAGACTAGCACGCCTCCCTTTGGGCAGCTATTTGTTTTCTAAGAAGTGAGCAGGCTCTTGTTAAAACATTTATAGTTTTAAAACATTTTAATTATCTCTGGGCCTTTCCTTTATAGAGGTCGTTGAGGCAAGAGTCATGCTAGAAAGATATTATATATTTTAAATCTTTAAATATGGAGAACTGTATCCAAAGATACATCACAAACCATTGATAAATGAAGATAACAAGTGAACTCATGATTGTTTCTATACAGCCTGCATATTCTATTTATGAAATCTGCTAAGTTACTGCAATGTCCTCTTTAGCATCAAGGATACTAAAATAAATTTGGGGAAAAAGTTGTGAGCATATGAAGAACTAACTGTCCAAATGCTATTTCCTCCTGAGAGTGAAATTTTAAATCTTGCTGTCTGTGTATTTTTCCTCATATGTTTATAATTTATTTCTAAGCTCCCTTTTTTTGCCAGAGTTTTCATATCCATTAAACAGAGCTAAGAACTGAAAGGCAACTTTTTATGAAGGTAATTGTGTTTATCTCTTAAGACTGGCAGCCTCTTCTATTTGGTCCAGTTTGGGGGAACATTCGTTTTAATTAGGCAAAATTGGAAGCAAATAAACTGAAGACAGAAAAAGATTGTTGCCTGCTCTAACTTCCACAATGCAATTCTGGAGTCTTGCATTTTTGTGGTCTAACGTATTCCTTATAGGGCACACCAGATTACTAGCATTATTGACAGAAACATTTTATCTCCACCTGCTGGAAGCATGAAACATAACTGGGTCCAAGATAATCATGGACATATTTTAGGAAGAAAAAAAAAGTATTTGTACACATTAGATTTAAAATCACCCATTTTCAACTATAGCCTTAGTACATTATTTCTGCCACTGAATTGATTCACAACCCTAAAACCCTTTGCTTTGTGATTGTTACAAGGTTTATTCTGCTTGTCTATTTCTCTTAAAGTTGGCCATTACATTTCATCAAAATTGCCAGGCAATTCTTTTGCAAAGAAAATGATGTAAATAGATGACAGTTGGATAACAGTCAAATTATGGTCCTTAGGAAAGACATTGGTATGGAAAGATCATATATCATATTTCTTGAGTTATAAGGAATGTAGTATATATATTTATTACATACAAAGAGAAATGATGCCAAGGTAAGAATTTCAAAAAAAAAATTTCTCTTTTAAAAAAAGAAAAGAAACCTTTTTTTTTTTTTTCTTGGATATAACATGGGTTTTAGCTGCCTCAGGGGTTCTGGAAACAGAAGCAGCTGCCTGGGTTCACCTTCTGTTGTATAAGTTAATCATCACTGTTGATTATTCACTAATTTACTATAAAAATCTATGTATCTTTTAAAGAACATTAGTGCTCTTTTAGATTGTTTAATTACAATGGGATATAATAATTTTAGTAGAAGCCTAACACTGCTACCAAAACCAAAATAAAAGTTAACGCATAATGGGTATAAAAACAAAGTATTTGCTTTTTGTTTAAAAATTTTATACTTTTATGGTATTTAATAATAGTAATAACCACTGTAGAAAAAAAAAAGAAAGGAAAGGAGAAATTATCTGTCAACACTGGATTTTTCCCTTTTGAACTAAATAATACTTTTTCCAAGTTTCCTAAGAAAATATTTAATACATTATATATTTTTCCTAATACACTAGATTTCCCCTCCCGAGACTCTTACAATCATTTTTGATTGATAGTATACTATTTCAGTCATGTTGAATACATAAGAACATATGAAGAAACCATTTCTCAGCAAATATTTCAGAATTTTATAAGTTGTATATCTTCTACCGCATTTAAACAGGAGAGCAGAAGTCCTCTGCCAATAGTTTATCACCCACATCAGCATATATTTTAATGAACCTGAGTCAGTTTTCTGGCAAGTAAGTTAGCTTCTTCCTTCCTTCCTTCCCTTCCTTCATTCCCTTCCTTCCTTCCTTCCTTAAGAATGTTTCCACCCAACACAGGGCTCAAACTCACAACCCCAAGATCAAGAATCATATGCACTACTGACTGAGCTAGCAAGGTGCCCCAGTTTTATATCTAAATACAGGTAAGAGTGAAAATGAGTGAGTCAGAATAGCACTAACATGTAGCTAACAACAAAGCAATGGAATTGTATTCATATTTTCAATATATATTTACTGAAAGGCTGTTATTTACAAGTGACGTACTTGGCTCAGGAGAAATCATAGATAAAATGGTAAACATCTCCCTTCCCCTTCCAAAGTTACATTTAGCTTACTCTAGAATGAGGAAGGTATTTATATTCTTTCTCAAATCTGTCAGTTCTTTAATTAGACTGTATTAAATATTAAAACAAATTACTTATACGAAACTAAAGATATTATATATCAGGTAATATTCACAGTAACTCGCAATCCAGAGTTCCACAGATATCTGTTGAATAAATGAAAGAAGAGTAAGAGAAATTAATCCTGAATTTAACTATCTATAAATTAATCTTTTTTGATTAAGCAAGCAACCAAATAATGGCAAATATAAATCGTAGCACATATAGTTAAAATAAATGCCCTTTGAATTGCTTCTGCAATAGGAGTCAGTTTGTGCTTGTTCCATTTAGGTTTTAATAAATCACTATGGAAATATTAGCACTATATACCAACCAACTATGTTATTATTATAAGCAGTAATTTGCATTTAAAAATCTGAATATGCATTATATTACGCATAGAATTAGCAAATGATTAAGATGGCAGATCAAGCAGGCACAATGGCCTCCACTCTTTTTGAAACCAATGACACCAAAGTTCTGAGATGGGGTAGAGAGTCTGGGATCACCCATGAGCACATTTCTGAAGGCAAGAAAAAGAATGAGAATGTGTTCAGGAATGAAATAACAGTAGCCACTTAAAATCTGCTGTGAGGGGGCTCTAGATAGTGTACAAGTCTGCAGAGGCAACCCTTGGAAATCAAGGCTCAGTCAAGCACGTACTGTAGAAGATGGCTGTGAAAAGGACACTCAAAAAAGGGTTATTGATTAAAGGTCTGTATAAGGGCAACTCTTCCATTTGAAACCCCTTCCTTCCCAAATGCAGGCAATAACAGGCAGCTGGCATTTACCTCCAGCAAAAACAGCTGAACCTTTCCCAGTGCAACTGAACAACCGGTCAGGTGAAACCTAGCATAATCCTCTTCTGTAATTTGAGTGCTCCTATAGTCTACAGCTGGCTTCCTAGCAGATCCCTACCACAACTCCCCCACCCCCACCCCGTCAAAACAAAGTCTCACTTTTACTTACCTTACACAAAACCCATAGTGAGATTTCCAAGTAAATCAGAAAACTTTCATTAACTATACACTCCCTTTTCCTGTAGGAAGGATTGCCAGATATACAAGAAAAGCTGCAGAATGAGATGGAAGCTCCAAAATTAAGAAACTAAAAATTGATTCCAGAGGAAATTAAGATAACTCAAGCATCATAGAAATGGGGGAGGGAGAGAATAACAATAAACTGTTATTTCTGAATAAACTCAGGAATATTTAGGAAGTGATTTCATCTACAGAACAAGAAAATAATGCTATGAAAAAGGATTAATAAGAAAATAAGAGCATACTTGTGAAGATTAAAATTATGACTAAATTTAAAATTAAAAATGAAAACTGTGCAGTAGGCTTACAGGGAAAACAGTCCATATTGGAACACAATGGTGGATTGCCCTGCAATTTCCACTGATGGGTAAAGAGTAAATCTATTTGACAAAGAATATGGTGGGCATAATCCTTCTTCCTAAAGGCCCTTATGTTTTCAGGTATCTACCCCTCACCAACACACGTCTGAAGTGAAGGTGATCCCAATCCTGGCTCCCCATGCTTAAACCAACCTCCACATCTCATATCCCCAGTACATTCATTGGTCCCAAAGTAATGGTTATCTGAAGGTGGCTCGATCAGACCGAAGGGAAGAACTTACGGCATTAAGTTGGGTAAGTTCCTCTCACTGTTGTTAAAATTGAAACAAGGATCCATAATTACCACCAGAAGCCATTTTGCCTCAACAACAGGGAGCACTCCCTAGCTGAAGTAGACCAGAGGAATGTCCAAGTCAAGAGGCAGGAAGAATACAGTGCTTGATGACATCTGTGAGTGGCTTATTCCCTGAACTTCTACCTATATAACATAATGCATTTACTTACTGCTCAAAGCAGTGTAAATCATGGTTTGTTGAGCCTTGCCAGCAAAAGCTCCACAACTCCAAGGCCACAACTTAATTTAGAATACAGATACCCTTGGAATTGTGCCCTGTGTCAACTCTGCCTACAATATTAAAGTCAAGATGAGGGCAGGCACAAGAAATTCAGGTGGTCCCAATCAATGTCTAGAAGTACAATGTGATCACGGAGTAATCTCAAAGGAGAAGATATCAAGATATTGAAGCATCCCTTGTAACTCCAGTGTTTCCCAGAGCAACAGAAAGCCCCTTTTAAGGAAAGCTCTGAAGTAAATCAGACTCTTCTACTTTACCAGAACCTGAAGCAGCAGTGAGGACCTGAGGACCAAAGAATATGCCAAGATTTGAGTTGGAGACATACAGTTTGCCATGGAGTAGCAGAAAAGATAGATCATATTTCATCCAGGTATTTCACAATACCGTACGAGGACTTTCTCAGTTTTCCTCTATTAATATCCATCATTATAGAACCCAACTAAATTCAAAATCATCAGGGTGCCTCAGTCAGAAGAGTATGTGACTCTTGATCTCGGGGTTGTGGGTTCGAGCCCCTGTTGGGTGTAGAGATTACTTAAAAATAAAATTTTATAAAAAAATAATCAATGTCATAGTAAATTACCTCTGACACAGGAGGACTGAATTAAAACCAAATAAAATGAAATTAGTGCATGCTCTTGAGTGAGGCGAGTTGTGTTCCATAATGTGTGTGTGTGTGTGTGCGCGTGTATGTGTAAAAAGACTTATATTAAGATGCTCACAGGTGCATTTACAAGCATACATGCACATACTTTAAAAAAGTTTCTAACAAAAAAATGATTTAACAAGCATACTCTCACCCTGAGTAAAGTGTGTTTTAAAGATAATTTATTTTTCTTCCTCACAGTTAGAATTTTTTTGAATTTGATTTAGTTTAGACAGCAATACAAAGGCCAAAAAGCCTGCATTTACTCACTTCCTTATTTAAGTTCAGGAAAGAGCATAATATACTTATATATGTAGTTGAACCCAGTCAAGTCAGTTCTTAGACTTATTAGGGCATGACGCTGTTGACACAAGGCTAAGTGTAAGCCTTGACCTTTGCACTTTCGCTGTGACCTCAGGAACTAGATCTACTCATCTCATGGCAACCTTTACAACTTGAATGATGTCAGATCAAGGCTGCTATGTTTTTTAAAGGATCAGTTAGCCTCAATGAAGTCTATTTACTTTGCCTGTTGTTATTAATTCCTCTGACTTTTTTCCCCCAGAAACTCCAGTCCAATTTATTCTACTTCTGTAAAAACAAAATGTTCTCTAAATACTTTAAAGTTTACATCTAAAATCTGTTAAGCCAAAATATTTTTTCCCACAAAATCCTGTCATAATTTGACAGAAATTCAAACCACAGCAAAAGCTATAAGTAAAAAGTGTTAAATATTAAAGGAGAAGAGAATAGCTAATGTATTACATATTATTATTTTTTTAATGTCCAGGATATTATAATTTCCAGCACTTACCTTAAGTTGTATGAGAGCAGCCTCAAAATATTTAGTCTTTTAAGCAAAATTGGTCCACGTTAAGTGTCAGACTTCATTTCTAAATCTGTCTTGAAGATCGATATAGATACTAAACACAGCTTTGAAAGGAAGCTTTAGCCTTCTAATCCTATTCCTGGGTCATAATAAGCAACCTTATGCCCTCAACCTCCATCCTTTACTGAAAGAAATCCAGTCTCCAAGATTTGCATCCAACTAGTGAAAAGGAAAAGGCTATATCAAATTACCTAAAGTACTTACCGGAGAAATGGAGAGAAATGGAAGCATTTGGTGGTGGGAGTGGGGGATGGCGGGGGGCGGGTTGAATCTATTAAAAACAGTCAATGGAGAGAAAAAGGCAGTTTTCTCTTCTGAGAGTGTGCTAGTGTATTTTATGGTGGTAAATTGCCTTCTTTATGTAAAAGATAGTAAATCTGTTGATGCCATTTGTTAGGATGTTCTTATCTCAACAAAGGTCATGCATTCAGGGTCTAAAGCTTCTGAATCTCAGCAATGTTAAACAGGGCTTTTAAAGGAACTTTCAATTCAAAATCCCGAGTAAATGGGTTCACACAGCACGAATTTTATTGTAGACCAACCTAATTTTCACATTTTCCTCTCTATAACAAGCAAGTCATTTGTTCTCTACACTCATAATGGAAAGAAAACAAGAGTTTCTTTGTTTGTGTACATTAACTCAATGCTGTAAAAGTCATCCAGTCAAGCTTCACTATACATTCACCCTTAAACCTTAACCTGACTTGGAACAATATTTGTAGCCTCTAAAATTACACTGGGTGAACCCAGACGGAGTTAATCACCCTTCACTGTCTCAGTGAAAAGTATAATGACCCACCATTTAATGTGAAGCCATTAAAATGCTGGAAGGGGCAAGAATTCACATTGTGTGTTTATAAATACCTCACAGACATGAATCCATACATTCGAGCTGCCAGGACACTTTTCATATGGCACTTGCTCAGAGAACCAGATGGAAAATAATGACTGTTATACACTCCAATCCAGAAGTGTCTATTCTGTTGTCTTGTATAGTGTACCTTGTACTTTTAATACTGACATCAATGAATGCTAACAAATTTCCTCTGTAACTACACACACACACACACACACACACAAATCCAAATCAAAGTTGGGTAATTATGATATTATTTTCTTTCGCTAACTACCATTGCTTCCCACACAAGGCAAATCTGTAAGCAAGATCTTGCATTTCTACTTTTGGATTTTTATTCCAAATCATTCCTTCAAGACTGCTATACTGCACAGTCCAGAGGGCACTGTTCCCATGATACGTGGGGTCTGTACTCCAGGGGCTGGTCATTCAGGTCAGCATGAACCATGCAACTACAACCAGAACAGAGGCTTAGACCACTTCTCTCCATGCCCCCAGTGACACCCCCGCTGGAACCACCACCTCAGCATCCTCTTAAATGTTCTCCCCATTTCCACTCTGGCCTCTGTAATCTATCCAGAACAGAGTATGCTGAATAACCTTGTCAGTTTTTACAACAGAGCACAAGTATTCTTGTGTTTACAACCATCTTCATTCGCTTGAAATAAAGAAAAGTCCTCACTAGACCCTTTCAAGTCCCTAAATTAGAGAATGAAAAGTGCGTTATCTATAGGCCATGTACTTAATTAACAAGGCAAGGAGGTCTGAACATTCAGATCTGAGCATACACTGGGCTGCCTGGGTGGCTCAGTTGGTTAAGCGTCTGACTCTTGATCTCAGCTCTGGTCATGATCTCACAGTTCGTGAGTTCGAGCCCAGCTTCAGGCTGCACTTACAGTGCAGAGCCTGCTTGGAGTTCTCTCTCCCCCTCCTTCTGCCCCTTCCCCACTCGTGCTCTCTCTCTCTCTCTCAAAATAAATAAATAAACTTAAAAAAGAAGACCTGAGCATACACAGTATGAATGAAGGATATGAAGGATAGCAGCAGGGAGAGTGCCTGAAAGAGTAGTGCCAAACCAGATCCAAGTGATAGCTTCCACATGTGAGGGACAATCTGAAGTCATCAGATCATCTAGTTTCTCATGAGAAGCTAGAAATCTGGGGTTTTATCCAAAACCTCAATTCTTAAATGTTGCCTGAAATTTTTAAAACAATATGAAAAAAAAACAAATACCTGTGCAAACTGCCATAAGAGGCTGTTGGTGATGAGATTTTAACACAATCTCCATTTATCACCATACAAGGACAAACTGACCCTTCTGTTCCTCTCATTAGCCAAGCTTTTCTTACCCCAGAACCTTAGCACATACTTTCCCCATGGTTTTTGGCATTCATTCTTATCCCTCAGATCTGAACTCGAATGTCTCCTCCGTAAGTCTTTCCCTGAAAGATTTCTATCTAATGTAAGTCCTCCCCACAGATCACTACCACATCAGCCTGTTTGATTTTTCTTATAGTGCATCATCCCCATGGAAGAAGACTTGACCAGTCCCCATGAGTAAATTTACTCTGTAAGCAATGACTTTCCTGATGTATTAATAAAACCCACTTTCAATAAAAATCAATACAGAATATGCTCAACTGAGCCAACAACATACACACGCACACACACAACTTTCAAGCTTCATTACTTCATAAATGCATATTGGCAGGACGATGGGTTATTTGTTCACTAAATATCTACAATAGCATTTTGTAATAGAGAAAAACAATTGTGTGTGTGTGCACAGACATATGTATGTTTCTATGTGTATGATCTGTACAGAAATGAGTTAATATCCAAAAAGATATTAATCTACCTCAATGTAGTTTGGTCAGATGGATTCTTTTTGAGGAGAATTTCATCTAGATATAAGGCAGTGGTTCTCACCTTGAGGCAATGTCCCCTAAAAGGCATGACAATGTCTGGAGGCACTTTTGCATGACAGAACAAGGGGGGTGTTATTGACATCCAGCAACACAGGCCAAGGACTGCTAAGTACCCTGCAAGGCACAGGACAGCCTCCAAAAGAATCATCTGGCCCATGATGTCATTGGTGCCAAACCTAAGAAACACTGATTGATATAGGGTCTTTTCTTTCCCTCACTCCAACTTTGCCAAAGAAGAAACAGTCACCCCGTATTTTTGCTTTGGGGGGCAGGTAGGGAGTAATTTTAAATTTTTTCCTCAACATCATTATGATTAAATTTGTTTAAAAAGTTTGTTGAAAAAAAAGTTTGATTATTTCTCTGACTACACGCATGTAATTCTCTAAGGGACCAAAAACAAACAAACAAACAAACACAAAAACCAGTTGTGCTGTTTTCATTTTGGTTTGTACAATACCTGGTCCATTCCAAGCATTGAATACATGAACAAACAAGCATAATAGCAGTGCCTTCTTATTTTATGCTTCACATTGGTCATGTCTCCAAATGCTTATTTAATAAATGAAGCACTCACGTTGACACACAAGACACTGTGGTGGATTCTAGGCATATGTACATCCAGAAGAAAGTCTCCTCGCCCTCAAATTACTCAAAATCTGATAATGGAAACAAACAAACAATATAGCCCTACATAATTTGTACAGTCTTACAGTAAAGGCATACACAGTATTACAGGAGTGTATGAAAGGCCAATTCACCTGGACTTGAGGAAGTGGATGATGGGATGGGGGGATGGGAGCCCAAAATGTCCTCCTAGACAGGATGTCTGACCTGCTTCAGATGTGCTGAGTACTAATCAGGCAGATGAGTAGGAGGGGCAAAAAAGCATTTCAAAGACAAGACAAGTTGGAAAGAACAAGTCATTTAGCATTACTGGGGTAAGTGGCTGGTTTCTCTTTTGGAAATCGGAGGAGGAACACATTAAGACCCTAATATGTGAACGTAAGTGAATTTCTGTCTTCATATACATTGGGCCAGATCTCTGTTTCCTTCACACTTGGAGATTCCATGTGCCTAAAATTTCTTCAACTACCTCATTACAGGCCTGCCCTTAAACATCTTTCTTCATCTGTTTTTTGTTTATAGAAAGTCTCTTTGAACCTATACACAATGATCATAAATTCACACTTTAATTTTAAAATTAGAAAAGCTTATAATTCCAAAGATCAAAACTTTATCTAAGATCAAATCAGCATTCATACAACCTGACGTCCTGTGAACCAGGGCTTTGTCCGAATTTTTTTTTTCACATTTCCACTGTTTATCCCAAATAACGTTACATGGTGATTACTCAGCAAATATTTGTGGAATTGAATCATAACTTGAATCTTCTCCAGACCCCATGTTTTTTTTTATAAATCAATAGTACATATTGAAATTGCAATATACTTACAAAGCATAAACGTGTTCAAAATTGAGGTGGATGAAGCTAAAACTGACTCAGAAATAACCATTTCCTAAAATTTTCCCTTATTTAATAATACATGCCTCTAATCTTAGGTTCAGGCTCATATTATTGTAATCTAAACAGTAATAATAATAACACAAACAAGCAAAGAGGACTTATTTTAGGTCCTGCCCTCTGTCTCCCTCTTTACAAACCTCAAGCTTCTCACTGCAGAAACTTCTCTTACCACTTCTATTAAAATTTATCTGAAAGCTTTATCTCTAAATAATTCTCTTAAAATCCAGATGGATTTTTTTCTGCATTTCAGGGACTGCAGAGTGCTCATGGGGACAACCCACTGGCATCATAAACTCAACCGACCAAAGGACAAGTCATAGCATTTCCTCAATACATATTGTTCCTCCCTTATTACCGAAGTCCCTGTTGCTCATGGAGTCATCTGTGTCACGTGCGATCCTTCCATCTTGCATATTTTCTGTCAATTCTATCTATTCATTCTACCATTCAAAAACTCTTGATCTTTCCCCTTTATTTCCATCAACACTGTATTTATTCATCATCTGTCCCCTTTATTATTTTGAGAGCCTTCTAAGTCTTCTCATTGCCCATGGTATCCTGTCCATTCAATCCATCATGCAAGCCACACTAGTTGAGAGATCTTTCTCCCCCACCCAAGTTCTTTCCTACCTAAAAAGCTTCCCTGGTTTTCCTTTGCCCCATAATGAACTTCAGTATAGTGAGCATGGAGTAAGAACACCTTTATATTCTGACCACAGGCTTACCCTCATAGGTACCTCATCAGTAAGCAATCCCAAACAATTTCTGGTTCCTCCCGTAATCCCACACAATTTCTCCTCTCTTTGCCTAAATATACATACTTCTTCTGTTTCATCTGATGGGCAAACAAGCAGAGGAGAGGATAGCTTCAATATTTACTTCAATTATTCTTTAACACTGGTAGGTTACTCTGCAACCCTGGTAGGAAGTACGTTTCTCCTTCTTGTATATACATATATATTCCTTCGAAAATATACATAGATAGATAGATAGATAGATACGTGTGTGTGTGTGTGTGTGTGTATGAACAATTAGAATATATGTGTGTGTGTGTGTGTATATATATATATATATTCTAATTGTTCATGTACTTTCTTTCCTAAATTATCAGGCAATGTGACCTTTGTGTGTAGAAAACATAACTAAATTCATCTTCATATCACCAGTGCCTACAAGTCTATCACCTATGGCAGGTACCCAGGAGAAATTATTTTGAATGGTAAATACCGTATAGAACAGGAGAACATCACACGGTATGTTTTATGCCCATCTTAAGAGTCAGTTTGAGTAGGATACCAGGAGGTTTTTTTTTTAAGTTTCTTTTTTAATAACATGAGGTTCTTGAATTCTCTAGATATTTCTCTACAACCTCAGTTATAGAACTTACTCACTGTAGATTCCTAAAAAACAGAAAACAAAAACAAAAAACAACCAAAAAAAAAAAAAAACAAAACAGTGAAACATTTAACTCTGTCTCATTACCAATACTCAAGGCAAACCTAAACACTTTAAGTTCTTTACTATTATATTTATGGAAAAAAATAACATTAAAGATAGTTAAAATATTAGAGAACATAGTCTTATTTATCTTTCATTTGTAGGAGGACTTATTATTTTTTCATTAGATATACTTTACTTTTTTAGAATGCTAAAGGGATCCATTTAGACTTTGTGCATTCAACAAATGTTTACTGAGTACCCCCTATGTGCTGTGTGGCAACTATCAAGGATACTTAGTTCTATAAAACAGGCAAGGGTCATCCCTCACAGAGATGTGAGACTAATGCAGAAAGCGGAATTTATTTTTAATTTTTTTTTTTAATGTTTATTTATTTTTGAGAGACAGAGAGAGATAGAGTGTGAGCTGGGGAGAGGCAGAGAGAGAAAGAAAGACACAGAATCTGAAGCAGGCTCCAGGCTCTGAGCTATCAGCGCAGAGCCCGACATGGGGCTCAAACTCACAAGCTGTGAGATCATGACCTGAGCCGAAGTCGGACGCTCAACCGACTGAGCCACCCAGGCGCCCCAAGAAAGCAGAATTTAAATAACGATGGACAGGGGCGCCTGGGTGGCTCAGTCGGTTAAGCGTCCGACTTCAGCTCAGGTCACGATCTCGCGGTCTGCGAGTTCGTGCCCCGCGTCAGGCTCTGGGCTGATGGCTCAGAGCCTGGAGCCTGCTTCCGATTCTGTGTCTCCCTCTCTCTGCTCCTCCCCCATTCATGCTCTGTCTCTCTCTCTATCTCAAAAATAAATAAACGTTAAAAAAAAATTAAAAAAAAAATAAATAACGATGGACACTCATTAATAGTGATGCTGACATGGTGCTAAGAATAAGAAGAGTACCCAGGGCCTTTAAGAGAGCCTGAGAGTAAAGAAATCAAAAACAAAATTTTTTAAGTGACCATGAGCACATGGCAAGCAAGCAGTAGTGACAGGTGTACTGAAAATACTGGCCCGGGATGAAATGCAGACACCAATATAAAGGCAGACGTGAAACATTCAAACTCATAGCAACATTACAAAACAGACTGTCCCTTTAGCTGTGAAACTTAGATTCTACAACTTTAGCTACCCTCTCCAAAGTTCTTCTGACACTAGTATTATTAGTTAGTACTCAATTAGCATTAAGTACCACCACTCCAATATTCTGCTGCTTCTGCAGAAAATACACTCACATCTAAAGAGATAAAATAACACCCGTAAGATTTCTATTTGTTAAGATTTAGAAGTAAAAGTTCTATACATAAATTTGATCTATTCTGAGACTGAAACGATGTCCTTATTGAATAATCCAAGAGGTACCGTCATCTATAACTTGTGTCGCCAACAGACACAAGTTCATCTCATCGTCTTGAAACCACACAGACACTAGATCGCAGAACGTTAGTATTGGTTTGGACTCGGAGTTCATTTCTCTGTCACCTTTTTGGACTTTAAACTTCCACCACTTACTAAATATTTCTTCTGACAAAAATCTCTTCTTTCAGTTTGATCTCAAAGCTCAAGATAGGTATTATTCCTATCCTCAATTCACAGATGATGAAACAGGGGCTTAGAAAACCTATGTCATATCACCAACTTCACGTAGTTCACTAACGTATTAACTACAGTTTCTAATTTTTTTTGTATTCTTTTTTTTTTTAAAGCTTATGCATTTTGGGGGCGCCTGGGTGGCTCAGTTGGTTAAGCGGCCGACTTCGGCTCAGGTCATGATCTCACGGTCCGTGGGTTCGAGCCCCATGTCGGGCTCTGTGCTGACAGCTCAGAGCCTACAGCCTGTTTCAGATTCTGTGTCTCCCTCTCTCTGACCCTCCCCCGTTCATGCTCTGTCTCTCTCTGTCTAAAAAATAAATAAATGTTAAAAAAAATTTTTTTTAAATAAAAAAAAAAACAGCCGGTGGTAGTACCAAGATTAGGGCATAGGAAGCCAGAGACACAAAATGTGGTAATCACTTTTTAAATAAATGAATTGCTCAGGAGGCTGAAATCTTACTCATCATAGTATTCCATAAAAGACATATTTTCCCAAACTTCTATCCATGACTCATCTAAAAATCAGGTTTCTGTACCATGGCATTAATGCTTCTAATTGGATTTTTGGTTTCTTGAAGAAAAGAACACAGGTAGTAAAGAAGGGAACTAGAGACAATGTTTCTAATCAGGGAACATTTTTAACACGTGAAGTTGGTTATTGGTACTTCTCTACCTTCCCTTCCAGCTTCCCTGGCCCAGTCTGGCCCCCATAATTACTCCAGGACCCGAGTGGCCTCATTCTTCTCCGTCCCTGGCACTTCCCAGTGTGTCGCCATCCAATGCGCCAAATAAAAACTTCCATTCCCCAAGTGCTAAAAGCTGAACTCCAAGTAAAAGAGGACCTATAATCTGATTAAAATAATTCACAGTAAATTGCAAATCTCTTAATCCTCTTAGAGGCATTAACATTTTTTTAAGTGTGTGGGGGGGTGCTGGGGACTGGAACAACCTTCTACAGCCTCTAATTGTTGGCATTTTTGTGCAGCATAAACAATAATATATTTTGCTTTATTCAGATAGACATGGCTATCACATTGGCATGGCAATCTGCCCAGAAATCTGTCACCAACCTGTCAAATTAACCCCGAATTTTCTCTTAACAACCTTCACACTTTTTCTGCTTTTATTTGTTGCTTTTTAAATCTCTGGCAAGAGGTCTTAAAGTTTGGATTCTCTGTAGGGATAATTTTTATGTTTAGGGTTTGTAACTCAGGGTCTATATACCAAGTAACTATCATAAAGTAGTATATTTTAAAGAAGATCTTGATAAAGACTACCAATCAGCAAAACAATAATAAAAACAACACAAGAATCTACACTTAAATAGACATGAGAACATGTCAAACACCATTTTGAACCCTTCAACATATATTAATTAACCTTCACAGCATCCCTATGGAATAGCTATCAAAATTATTTCCATTTTGGGGTGCCTGGGTAGTGAGTTCAGCCCAGGTCATGAACTCGCGGTCCGTGGGTTCAAGCCCCGTGTCGGGCTCTGTGCTGACAACTCAGAGTCTGGAGCCTGCTTCCGATTCTGTGTCTTCCTCTGTCTCTGCTCCTCCCCCACTCACGCTCTGTCTCTCTGTGTCTCTCAAAAATGAATAATTTTTTTCAAAAAATTAATTGTTTCCATTTTACTGATAAGGAAACAGAAAAGTGAGACGTATAACCTACTAAGGTGGCTTGGCTGGTCAGCAGTGAGGCTAGGTATTTTAATTCTGAAGCCCATACCCTTGCAATCACTACCTGCTACTGAGAGACACAGTGACTAGAAAAAACTCACTGATAAAGAATCCAGCTCATTGTATTGCTCCTAGGCTAAAGAAACTACAGAACTTAAATTCTAGAAGGGGCCTAAATATCAACTGTTTCAACTCCTGTACTTTAGAGATGAAGAAACGAACTCACTCTGGCATGGTTGAAATGCTAAGTAGTGGCCGTTTCAAAGCAAGTAACAACCACACCTGAATCCAAGTCATGTTTTTTCCCTCACCATAATATAGTCAGTTCATACAAAAATCATAGGAAAATCTATAATCTTCACGCAAAGGTCGACACCCAAAGTTCTATCCAATCCATCTGGCAGGATCTAGTAAATACATAACCATTCATACATACGTTACTTTCAAGTTTGGTGCTTTACAATGTTTCTGCCACAAGTTATTCCAAAAAGCGTTTGCCTTTTTTCTTTTTAAATAAACACTGGGATGAAGCTTTCTGGTAGTTGGTAATTCTGGTTTTTCTTCTTTCCAATTGTTTACTTCTCTGTTTCTAAAAGAGTAAAATTTTACCCAAGAATGAGAGGGAGTATTAATTCCTTTCATAACTTCTGTCAAAGCAATTTACGTAGTGAATCACTTACTCATTCACTGAATGTGCTATTTGTGATAGTTAATTAGACATATACCCTCTTGGTTGGAAAGAAGAGCTAGACAAAGAAATGCAATACACCATGAATGCCAGCAAGGTCCACATACTTTTTTTTTCCCTTGGGTGCTAGGGAAATATATATGGAATACATCATATCTACATTGGGAGGGGGTGGAAGGGGTGTCTAAGGCTTTCTGGAGGAGGAGACACCCATATTGATTCATTAGGGGAAACAGGAATAGGGATGCAAAGCAGGGAAGCAAGGAGGGAAAGGAATGGTTCTAGACAGAGCATTCCCTGATAGGGGGAAAGCATCTAGAAAAGCCAGAGAAGCAAACGGGCATTCACCTGGCTGAAGCTGGCTTATAGGCTGGAAACCCTAATTAGGCAGATGTGCAGAATGGTCAAATCAATAATACCAATGCATCTTAAACACAAAGTACTTTCTCATGAGAAAATAAATCAAACATAATGTTTCTGTGGTTCACAAAAAAGGAAGAAAAAAGTCTTTATTTGAAAGGAACTAGGGAGATGAAATAGAGTCATGGTCCAGGGCAAAGAAGATCACCCAGATTTAGGCAAAGTAACTAATATGTCCTCATGACATTTTTCTAAAGACTGCAATTACCAACTATAGAAATAATTTCCATATAAACATGGAAATCATGGTACCCCTTTAGGTGATGAAGAATCTATTATTGGCAAGCTATTCTGTCAGAGTATCAAATAATGCTCATCTTTAAACATGCCTCCTATGGACAATGAAATGCTGGTGACAGTTTCCAGCTTCAAATGAATCAGCACTCTTTGCTCAGGGCACATTACTGCTTCTGACCTCTTCCCCTGCCCGTGCCTTGACCTTCTCCCACTCAGACATTATTCCCTGCCTTGTGCCTGTGAGCATCTCGTATTATTTGTGAGCTGTGGCTCCAGAATTTAGCATGAGGACGGCTGCCCCTGATAGATGTCTAACATGAGTAATACTCCTAATGATCCCCAATGGGACTCTGCCATATTCATCCAACAGGATGAGTTGTTTGAAGACAAAAAGAAATCCCATGCACTTTACAGAGAAACGTAACGAAAAATCGAAATTTCTACATAAAGGAACATTTCACTTAGATTTCATAAGAAACGATCAGGTTTTTTTTTTAAAGAGTTAACAAAGTCTCTTCACATATATTTAGCTTTGCAGTAGTATATCTTCAACACCTGAGCAAATTATACCATTGCCTAAAGAAATCCTCCAAATGTTGTTTTAGAAACATTTATGAATTATGCACAAGGTTTCCTCACAGAAATGCCAGATATGCTCTTGAAAACTGTGCATAAATCAATATTTTTTAAAATTAAATAACATTTCTCATTGACAAATTATTTCAAAGATGTTTCATTTTCAGTTGGTTAATATTCAATTGGCAATGATTCCTGACCCTTTAGATTAAGCTTCTCCCCTGATAATATTTCTGTCAAATAGCTAATGATCTATAAACAAAGAATAAAACAAATAAGAGAAAATAGATTTTAGAAAAAAAAAAAACCTGCATTAAATTCTTGCAGAAGTTAAAGGCTCCTCTGGAACTCAACCATAGCCTAAATTTCTTTATTTTATTTCTTCAGATTCCCTTACTGTATTTTCACAACCTGTAATTCAAATCAGCACAGTGGTGTGTCCCTTAATAGCAATCAGTAAACCTTTAGACTGTCTGTGTTGATATTTTCTCTTCTTATTCAAGAATATATTTATTTATTCAGTTCATCAGGGACTCTTAGCTCATCAAAGGGCTTGCTGGCTTGTTTCCTTTGTTTGTTAGCTTTAGGACAAAAGAATAAACATAAACAGTCAAACTGATCACTTTGCCTGGTTCAACAAATACAATTTGTAAAAGGTAAATAGCTCTTGATAAAGGCAGAAGCTTTGGGTTAAACAAATAAGCAATTATGCAACCATTTAACTAGGAACCACACAGTGAAGAAGGCCAAACATCAGAAAAGTGAAAGCTTCTAAAACACCAAAGATAACAACATGTCAAGCTATACTTATGTGTTGAGGGTAGGAATAAGCAGCAACAGATAGGTCAGTCCTATGTGGGGTGGATAATATGATACTGCAGACACAAATTGGTGACCTGTGGGGTCACATTTGGGGTAGAGACATTATTATTTATTATTATTATTTTATTTTTATTTTTATCATGTATTACTATTATTAATTCTCAATTGCTCCCAGACTTCAGTTAGGAGATTTTACTTAAAAATATGGATTTACACCTTCTCTTGAAAACTCTGCATATCTGTCTATATTGGACCCGCATTTCCCCATGGCAACATCCAGTCACCCATCCCTTAGAGCTAATACAGGCCTTCCCTTACAAGCCCTGTGTAGGTATTCGGTTTTTAACCATTACAAAATACTACCAGAGAAGTAAAAACAGAATCTCACAAGTTGTATTTTGTTTTTCTTCCTCACCGAGAATTGTGACTTCAGACCAGGAAGAGCAATTCTAAGTTGGTTCAGGGGGAAATCAAGGTGAGAAGATAAATATCTTCCTTCTTAATACATTTGAAATCTCCTGATCAAGGAAAGTACTACATCGCAGAATGTTGAAAGAACTTTTAGGTAAAATGAAAGATTAGAAGACTAGGAAAAAGTTAAAAGCTATCCATCCACATTTTTAACTACAAAAAAAGGTCAGTTCCTCAAACTTGAGGTTACACTTTAGGACATGAACAAAACAGTTAATAAAACCGTAACCAAGGGAAATGAGCCTTGCTCAAATGAGGAAAATTGGAAGAAACTCTACCTGGAGAACAGAAGATTTAGAAAAAACATAACTGTCTTCAAATAGTGAATTAGTTTCACATAGAAACTAAACCAGATTTTCCGTGGATAGCTTTGGAGGGTAAAAATCAGGGCCAGTAAGACAGGGAATAATGTTGGGCTCCAGCTTAACATGAGAAAAATTTTTATAAAGACTATAAATGGAGGGGCACCTGGGTGGCTCAGTCGGTTAAGCCTCCGACTTCGGCTCAGGTCATGATCTCGCGGTCGGTGAGTTCGAGCCCCGCGTCGGGCTCTGTGCTGACAGCTCAGAGCCTGGAGCCTGTCTCAGATTCTGTGTCTCCCTCTCTCTGACCCTCCCCCATTCATGCTCTGTCTCTCCCTGTCTCAAAAATAAATAAAACGTTAAAAAAAATTTAAAAAAAAAAAGACTATAAATGGAATCTTCTATACTATGGGAGGTAAGTCCTGTCACGGGAAGTAATGAGCATAAAAACTGTGTTCTGGGTACTGCAGACAGGGCGTATGCATTAGAGAGACAGTGAATGTTCTAATGACATGAATGTTCTCTGACAGGTTAATAACAATAACACACATCGTATTATATCTAAATCTATTTATCTGTACATGGCTATCCATACCCTCAGACAAAATGCCAAAAAATAAATACCTTAATCTCTAAGAATTCAATGATCACATTTACATTTATTTTACATCACGTCTTCACTTGGTGGAAGCTTTTTTATGGTATAAACATAGGCTCCCTGAGCAGTCACACATATCTCTATTAAATTAGCTACATGGTAATCAACCATTTACCATCAGTTTCTTAAGTGCAAGGAATAAGCTTTTTTAAAAAATATTTTATTGTCTAGTTAGGTTGATTAAATAAATGAAACAAATGGATGCAATTATTAAAGTGTTCTCTAAAGTATAACATTGTCATAAGAGAAAATTTATAATAATACATGTGGTAAAATCTACCTCTTCAAGTAGATTATGTAAGTTTTTCAGATCACACTCCTGGATGCACCTTGCAGCCATTTCCCTTCACCCAGCAAGATATTCCATTCTTTCTCTCAACATTTCTCTGAGAATCTACTTATTCCAGGAAGTTTTCCCTAAGTTAATCCCCTTGTTCTATCAGTTCCCAAAATGCATTTCTCCCTTCTCCCACCATAACAAACACCTTTCCTTCATGTGCTGTTAACAATTCACCGACATGATCAACATCCATTTTCCTATATGTATGTACACAACCAGGATCTTGTATTAAAAGCTCTTATTCATTATCAGGTATGTCTGATAGATTCTTTAAAGTGTCTAACAGCAACAGAAGTTGATGGTTGGTTAATAATAATTTTTGATTGTTATCAAGATTGAGAGTGAGTAGTTTACTGAGGAATAAAATGGTGTTATTAAGCTCTATTGATAATAAACAAGTAGAAAAGTAATAATGCAATTATTATAATTAACAAGTAGAAAAGTAATACAATTAACAAGTAGAAAAGTAATAATGCAATTAGCATTAACAAACAAATGGATGGCAAACTGCAAAGCAATGAATATGTGAAATAAATGTATTAAGAAGTATGTATTTTTAAATATTTAGTTTTGAGAGAGAGAGAGAGAGAGAGAAAGAGCACGAGTGGAGGGGGGGCAGAGAGAGAGAGGGGATGGAAGATCTGAAGTAGGCTCTGTGCTGACAGCAGAGAGCCCGAGGTAGGGCTTGAACTCACATACCATGAGCTCTTGACCTGAGAGGAAGTCAGATGCTTAAGCAACTGAGCCACCCAGGCGTCCCTTATTATGAAGTATATTTTAAGACAAAGAGTAAAACCTTATAAGACTAAGCTCCCAACTCCCACATAAAGGAAGGTTTTAAATATGATACCATTTTGATTAGTGGTACAGAGTAGTAAAGTAGTAAGGAAGTAAGAAAAGCTTCAATCTTCCCTTAAGCCTCATGTAAAGTAGCAACCTATAGAAATAATGAAGAGAATATAAATGTACCTCCCATCGAACATTTGGAAATACATGTGGAAATCCAGAAAAAAAATACCTTAGAAATCATAGACCAATCTTAGTCAGACATATGTATTTAAAAGAGTAAGAAAAAGCAAAAGAATGATATTTTAAAAATCAACCCCATTACTTCTGAAATGCTACTGATTACAGTACTGTTTTTGATAGTTATTACAGACTAGGAGGTTTCATTCACAAGGATCATGTAAAGCAATGCTGCATTCTTTGTTTTCTATAAAACTTATCATCTGAGAAGGATACACCTTTCAAGGAATTATAATCACAGATTCTAATCAAGCTTCTGCTTACTACACTTTTATCTGTAACACCTTATCACCAAGTAGATCATCTATTTTCAAGCTCAAAAAAAACAAAAAGTCAACACCAGTGTTTTAGAGAAGTTAGATCCCAGTGATCATTTTTTTTCCATATATATGGAAATTTCTATTCACTTAGAAAACTGAACTATCACAAAACGTCCTGGTTTTTACTACCTCACATTTACTCCACAAATGGAAAAGCACTGAATTCCATCAACCATGTTGTGGGACTCGACGTACGTTTCTATGTTCTGTGCTGTATTATACCAGGATGCACTCTTCGTTATGGGTTATCATGTGACAAGGAGAAGAGAAGAACAGACCATCGGATTTACCAGAAATTCTAAAATTTAAAAAGGCACCAAAAGAGCTTGGCAGCACAATCTACCACAATCTTGCATCACAAAAAGCATCACACACACACACACACACACACACACACACACACACAAACCTTGATAACCTTATTACACTTTATACTGTTTCACCTATAATCATTTTCATTTAAAGGGAATAGTGTAGTGTGTCTGTAAAATGGTGAAGAACAAAAATTCTGTGATCAGAGAGGCTCGTTTCAAATCCTGACGCCACTGAACTGACTGCCCATGGTCAAGAATAACTTTTCTATACCTCATTTTCCGTATTGATAAACAGGAATGATAGCAATGCATTCATTCCTAATGTGGTATTAAATAAGATAAGGCATGTTAGCACTTTGCTGGGCAGACAGTAAACATTTTATACATTTTAGGTTTTACAATTATTATTATTACTATTATTATTAATTCCTATTCCTTCAGGTTCAGTGTATGCAATTGGGCCTATACTGCATCAATTTATCATATGATTAATCACTTTATTATTTTCCTCATCTGGGAAGTTACATATTTTTTTAATAGCCATGCATATTTAAAACATTAGGTTAAATGTGTCAAGTGGAAAATAATGAAAGGATAATTTGGAATATGAAATCCTAGGAAATGATGAGCTCCTCAAATTGAATGATCCGTAACAGGAAAAAAGACCAAAAGATGTGATGAATTTCGTTTTCCCTCTGGCCACACTAAGTCTAGCGAAAAAGCTACCCTCATGATGCTTCTATTCCATCCTAATTCAGTGAGATTAATAATGACCTTGTCAGCAGATGACCCCTCTCTCCGCACAGTACCATGGTGAGGTTCTGACTCTCTCCTATCTTCCGTCCACATGTTTAGGTTTGGGCAATGTATCGCTAACTTCCTTAATTTAAGCAACTTCTAGTTCCAAACTTAATCCCAGATTACTAAGGAAATTCTCACACCTCCTCAAATATGAAGAAGAAAAAACCAATGAAGTTCCCTTCCACAGCCTGTACAAGCCAGTTTACTCTGTTCGGACAACTTGTTAATTGAAAGGTCTGGAGACACTAAACTTGCTTCTCCTGACTAAAGTCGCTTAAAGCTACCCAAAGGTGTGTAGTTAACACATACAAATGTGCTTTGACTCACTTTGTTATATGAGCAAGCACCATTTTAGTGAAGTTTCAAGAGTAATAAAGACTGCCTTTTAAATCAAGCCTGAGTAAAAAAAAATAAAATAAAATAAAAATAAAAAAAATAAAACAAGCCTGAGTAAACAAAACCCACTTTAATCTGAAACTAAAAAGGTATGCATTTTTTATTATATTTCTTTCACATAGGAAAGGAATCACAGGCAGATACTTTTAGCCAAACTAAAAGTTAGTACATCATTGGAAAAGTGGAAAAAGACATTGCAAGCTAAAACAAAAACTATAGTATAGTTAGATAGTATACAGGTTATTTAAATGTGGAGATCAAATTTTGAAACGGAGTGTATCTCATTAGCACCATATGACGCCAAATGATCTTGAAACAGACATATGTGGCCTGATTCTTATTCTTTGGCCCCATCTTCCTTCCAAACTCTACCTGGGTTTGACAGTAACATAAAAGGGCCTCAGACATGTTAGACGGGAGAAACTAAAATAGGACCTCTGTTTCCTTTTCTGCTAAAATCCAGGAATGAGTTTGCCAAGTTGATGTATTTTTCCATAACGGTGCATAAATTATGACCATATACAACATGCTACAAAGAACTTTACGGTCATATAAACATTGTCTTGTTCTGCTTATTGAAAATTTAAGTTAAATCAAGAGATAACATTTACCTGAAATGATTTTTAAAGTACTAAACAGTCACAAGTAACTATTTTACTACTCTTAAAATGCTTTTCCTCATATTAAAAGAATAGAGAAAGAAGAATCTACAGAGTGTTAGGAATACAAATTGGGTCTCTAATATCCTCAAGTAGAATCTCTTGCAGATAATTTGAGCAGAAAGTTCTGAGGGCTCTAAGCTCCCGCCAGGGCTGACTGTGGATAAATTGTCTCTGGTTCTCATCTCATAGACGAATTGAACACAGGCATGGGCGGCCCATACTTTAAACTTGATGACTTGTAACCATCAGCTGTTACTGCCAGGAATGCTTTAAAAATATGTTTTCTAGTAAAAAAAAAAGACTAACATGAACTAAAAAATAGATCCCCCAGGGGCGCCTGGGTGGCTCAGTCGGTTAAGCGTCCGACTTCGGCTCAGGTCACGATCTCACTGTCCGTGAGTTCGAGCCCCGCGTCGGGCTCTGTGCTGACAGCTCGGAGCCTGGAGCCTGTTTCAGATTCTGTGTCTCCCTCTCTCTCTGACCCTCCCCCGTTCATGCTCTGTCTCTCCCTGTCTCAAAAATAAATAATAAAAAAACGTTAAAAAAAATTAAAAAAAAAATAGATCCCCCAAATACATGGCAGTATTATTAGGAATTGAAGTCTACTAATTCTTAAATGCTGACAAACCAATCTCTCGATGTAAAAAGAACATATACCCACTTACCACAGAACCACGCTGCTCTGTTGACATTTGCTTGTATCCATTGATGGTGCTTTTAAACGCTTCATTTAAATGTCAAACTAGGTGACAGGCATCAAGCCTATAGACTACTGCCCATCAAACTGGTGGCTGAAGAATTTTTCTATAATTGTTTACCTTCTATACATTCTCCCCTAAATAATAAAATAATTAAATAAACGTGCTCTTTATCGGCTCTAAGCCATGGACAGCTGTGAATACCACAGAAGCACCTCTCTAGTTGAATGGAATCAGAAAGATATGCACAGTCAAGCTGTTCAAAATATTGTTTTATGTGTGGAACAACACTGTCATAAGACGTTTGGAAGCCAAGCACAATCTCAGAAGTAAGGGAATCTGTGGCAGCCTGTTCTGGCTGATGGGAAACAAGACTGAAATCTCCCATGAAGCAAGCAATAGGACACCTTCCAGGGTTAGAAACAGCCTTTTGGATGGTTTAAAAAAAAAAAAAAAAGAAAAAGAAAAAAGCAGGGAGAGACAGAAAGGCAAGGAAGTGAAGATCAAAGCTATCTCCCTGTACACTACAGATAATCTTTTCTCTTCCTTTTCTTGAACAGCAAGATTGAAGGGAAGGGCTGGAGGTGGAGGGAGAAGGGGAAAAGGAAACCATGCTAATCCAGCATTGTAAAGAAAGGAGGTGGTCTTTTGATCTCCACAGGATGGCAACTTTATTGGCTATGCATAAGCAGTTTCCAACCAGCTGATCAACCAGGTATTAATGCTCGACCCCTCCATGATCAGTAACCATGAAGTGAGTTATCTGTGAACAGCAGTCAAGCAGAAGGTTCATCTACTACAAAATGACTGCCAGCCCATGCCCGACATAGAGGGGAAGAGCAACCCCGGGGGGAAATGGTTGTCCCTCCACAGGCTCTCCCTTGACGAGTACCAATTATTTGCCTTGGGACTCAGAGCAAAATCTTTCTTCGAGTGTGCATGAGTGAGAATGACATCAAAATACAACTTGGAAACTACATGCTTTTGCAACCCCAGCAGTCGTTTTTTCGACTTCTCTTCAAGTCACTTCTCCTAAGCATGCCAAAAAAATGCAGACATGATAAAGGCTCGAAGTGAATCAGTCCAGTGTAAAGAAATGATTGGCTTGCCTGGTGATCTAAAAACCTAAAGACCATTTACTTCATGGCAGGAAAAGGCATGCCTCCCCTCCAGATTTTCAAGTGTTCAAACCTCACTCTTATTTAGGTGGATTTTTTGGGTGAGTTTTAACCGTAAAAACAAACAAAAAAATATTGAGGGCTCCTGGGTGGCTTAGTCAGGTAAGCATGTGGCTCTTGATTTCAGCTCACGTCATGATTTCAGGGTTCGTGGGATCGAGCCCCGTGTCAGGCTCTGCACTGAGAGCACAAAGCCTGCCTGGATTCTCTCTCTGTACCTGCCTGACTTGCGCACACTCTTTCAAAATAAATACACTTTTTAAAAAACGATTGAATCTTTTTTACATTTTTCATTTCTCTCTTTCAACTGGGAAAGTACATGTGGTCACGAGTTTTGGAATCAGCTTGGTGCAAATCCCTGTTCTTCCATATCTCCTAACCTCTCTGTGATGTAGATTCTACTACACAAAACAAGGATATAGTAACATCCTTATAAAACAAGGATACAGTAATATTTTATTAGTAATAGTACCTATGTCATAAGGTTCTTATAAGTATTAACAAGATAGGGTGAATGCTCGATAAATATTGGTAACATATCTTCACAGCGATAGAAGTGGTCACTGTAGAGTTTCTTATGCTACCCCAAAATTCAAACTGCATCTCATTTTTTATTATGTATTTCCTTCTTTCATTTTATTGGTCTCCTCTAAGCAAAAGTGTTATCACATACTAGGTAACTAATTAGTTTTTCACTCCTTTATATAAATCAAGGCAGTTAATATTCTCAAGTCTCGTTAAACGTAACTTTAAAAAGCTATTCTAGGGGCGCGTTGGGTGGCTCGGTCAGTTGAGTGTCTGACTCCGGCTCAGGTCATGATCTCCCAGTCTGTGGGTTCGAGCCCCGCGTCGGGCTCTGTGCTGACAGCTCAGAGCCTGGAGCCTGCTTTGGATTCTGTGTCTCCCTCTCTCTCTGCCCCTTCACGGTTCATGCTCTGTCTCTGGCTCCGTCTCTGTCTCTGTCTGTCTCTCTCTCTCTCTCAAAAATAAATAAAACATTAAAAAAATGTTTTAAGCTATTCTATGAATTCATTAAAGATTTAAATGTTTCAAATAGCTTTTTTTGTTTTAAAAATGCAAAATGTCTAGTTCTTTATATAGTGGCTACATACAGAGTATACACACAGACATCAAATGTTCAGAAACCCACTTTTCAGATTTGCTTTTCATACTGTGTACAGTCAGAGCACTGTTCTGTCTGCTCCCACTCCACCTCCTCCTGTCTTTTAAAACTAGCTGAATTCTGGATCTATTTCTACTACACTTCTCCAGACTTGGGCTTCTGGTTTCACTTCTTTTCCTTTCTTCTTATCAGTTTTCTTAATTTATTCCACAGATTACCTTAGGTCTAACTTTAAATTGAATAACGACTTTGATTTCCCTGTACTCTCCTGTAAGAAATCAAGCCTGCAAGTCAGTTATACTTTCAAGAAGCAAACGTTTTTAAAAGGGCCAGAGATGAACACAAGCATTACCTTAGCATCTTTTGTTAACACAGATGGCACAGGAAGACTCAACTATCTACGATCTTCACTTGGCAAGTGAGGAAACCATTCATGTTTCCTCCCTCTTATTCTTGTTGCCAACATTGTTAATTTTAGATATCCAGGCAATGTAAAATAAGCAAACAAACAACTGTCCTTGTAGATTTGAAATTCAGCATTTTGTACCACTTTAATTCACACAAGAATATTTCATTTGTCACAGTGAAGACTAAGGGAAAACTTCTGGTAAACTTTATGTTCTCGGGAGATTTTAACCATAAATATCGTATGCGCTAGAGGGCCCATTATCAAGAAATAAGGATACTCTAAAGGATGTCAAAGCATTCAAATAAATGTATTTTAAAAGCCAAAAAGTTTATAAACAAACTATTAAGAAATTGCTGGAATTACCAAAGAATCTTGTGTGGAGGTTTTGGGTGGGGGGAAGACCAGACACCCAGATTAGTGGCTCACATAGTGAAACAACGAAAATATGGCCCTCTTCCCACAAGAAAAAGATCCCCCCTCCTATAAAGGAAGAAAGATAGCACTGCAAATTTTTACTGTATGTAAAATTCAGATCTCATCCTAAATTTGAACTGAAATTCAATTACTTTTTCTCCTTAAAATCAGGTTTTAGAAAATGGAGTTGAGGGGAGGAAGTCTATCAAGAAAAGAATGTTTAGAATCAGTTCCTGAGAGATCGTACAGGTTTTTTTTGCAGTGCTACCCCATCCACTCCCCTCACCAAAAGTCTAGCTATCCTCAGAAAAGAACACTCAGATACATAAACTCACTAAAGAAATCCACCTCAATAAATGATTTTCTGAATACGCCTTTTTCCCAAAACCTTAGGTACCTAGAACAAAAACAGTTGTAGCATTAGATTAATAAATAAAAGGCTACAAAAAGCAAACACATATTCCAACATAACATTTGATGTTAAGTGTAACATCAACACATCAAAAGAGAGTTTTATGGTCTTTTTGAAGAAAACTATAGGACTTTGTTAGGTTGGCATCCAGGTTTAAAAAAAGAAAAGAAAAGAAAGAAAAAAAAGAACTGACAACCAATAGATACTTTTACAGGTTAAATCTTGTTGAAGAGACCTTACCCCCTCAGTACACTTTGATTTATTTAAGCTCACCACATTTCTCTTAAATACACTCCATTAACAAGCGATAGACTGTGATCTTAGGCTTGAGGCAAGATATGAAACACAATCTTTCAAGAACTTCATTCATTCCCTGTCCAGGTGTCTTGAGCACACCCCACTCTAGTTACTTATCTGAGTTCTGTGAAGTTTTATTCAAATCAATAGTGTGGCTTTAGAACAGCACACTGTCAGGAAATCACCCCAGCAGCCCAGTAATTTGGCCTCCAAAGTTCAGATTCGTGGCAGAGTGAAAGTCATCAGAGGAATGATAAAGAGCTTCGGGTTAAATATGAGAAAGCCCCTCCCAAAGACACCTCTGACCTGCACCCTGGTGAATGACACCTCGGTGGGGAAAACCCAGGCTTATGAAAAAGCATCAGTGGCTTCACTGGAAAATTAAATTAGAAAAAACAAAGCCAGAAATCAGTTAACTTTTAAGATTATAAATGCCTCCTACCTATTTAAATTACCAATCACAGATACTAATTCATGGAATTATTCAATCTGAAAGGAACACCTCCTACCCTGGATATTTCACGGATATTCCTCCAAGTGAGGCCAGAACGGGCACACTGACACGACCAGCTTTCAGTGATACCCTATTAGTGTGACCCTATCTTTAATCTACAGACGTGATAAAATGTCCCAACATATACAAACTCAGCTCAAACAGTGACTAATGACCATTAATCCCCCTATCTTTAGTAATCTGCCTCTCTAGTCATTTATCACACTGACACCTCACTTTACACACGTGAATAAACTTTAACTGAGAAGGTGAATCAACAAAAATCTCAAAGGTATCTGAAGCTGTAAATTAAACTAAGGGGAGAAGCAGCAAAGAGAGACAAATAGAGAGATCAGACCTTAATGTTTCTGATTTGCATCTGTGGCTGGGGTGTGGGGGGTGGAGAGCTATTCAATCATCCAGATCTGCAAACTAAGAAAGAAGAGGCTCTATCACGGAAAGGGGAAGCTGGAAGTAAGAGGCAGTCCCAAAGAGTTGGTTTAATCTCCTCATCCATCCACTGCAAAATATACAACAACTTCAGTTTTCTGTTTTCTTCAAAGGAATAACAATTTAATGGAGTCCTTGGTCTAGCTGCAAATGTTCCTTTTAGTCAGGAAGCATGTTCACTAGGCTAATTCTTTCAGGGATCTGCTATCATTTAGCTGATGTGCATTTTCTTTTTCATATTTCACTGACTTAAAGTAAAATCCTTGGTCAACACATAAACCATAGCCATGGACCACAAAAAGCTAAGACCAACCCTTCAAAACTGTTTCATAATCATGGAAACTGAGTGATTCTAAGTGATAGGCTCTGATGCAACTTGAAGCTCAGTATTTAACTATTTAAAAAAAAGAAAAAAAATCCCCTGAGGTGTAGTTTGTGTGTGAGTGTGTGTGTGTGTGCGTGCGCGCGCGCGCGCGCGCGCGTGTGTGTGTGTGTGTGTGTGTGTGTGTTAAGGCCTGAAATTGGAGCCTTGATTGAAACCAGAATCTACCAAAAGGGAAGAAAGAAAAGTTGAGTCGTGGCTCACCCTTAGTAAAAGTTTCTTAGGGAGTGTAAGAAAACTACTTTAAGTGTATGTTACTCAGCAGGACCTCATGGTAGCATCCTTACAACGATTCCTATGAAAAGTTTCAGTACCATTTAATTAATCGCCAAAATCTTAAATTCAGCCTTCTGCTTTCCCTCGCCAATGAAAATTCCCAGGCAACTAACTGTTCCCTTTCCTATACTTGCAACCGCCTGATTTCCTTCTAAATCCAGCCAGGCAGAGTGGCTAGTTGATGCTCTACCCTAAGAAGGAGTTATTTCCTGAAGTTTCTTCAGAATCGAATTTAATTACAGACCTTGGTTACATAAAACTAACTACTAATAACTCCTTGTGCTCCGAAGAGGAGGGGCGAATTGGACGACCAGGTTCAGGAATCCTGGCGAGTCTCTGGGCCCCAAGTTCTCCGGGCGCACATCACCCTCTCCGAGGGAAGCTGCCTGACGAAGGATAAAACTCATTTTGGCTCATCCGGAGGCCCCAAGCTCACCGCCAACCGCTGCCTCCTCCCACCCGGGAGCTCAGACCGTGCGTTTGCCCAGAGTGATCTGGGCGTGCCCTGAACTTGGCAAAAGGCCGAGGTCTGAGATGAGGCTTGGGGGTCTTGGGGGAAGGGGGGAAAGGGACGACCAAAAGTGCAAACTAAGAACCTTTTCGCTTGAAACTCCCACAGGGATCGAACCCCTCCAGCCTCAGGAGGGAGCGGTCGCCGAAACCCGGTTCGAGGTTTGATTCCGAAAAGTGGGGAGGGGGCGAGCAAGGGGGATGAAGGGTGAAGAAAGAAGACGCGAGGTTACCTGAACAGAGACATATTAATCCAAAGAGGTAAAAGTGAGCAGGCTCCGCGATCATTGTCCTCGGGTGGATCCTGCATACAGTCTCATGCCAAGAGGAGGGGATAGAAATGGGGTCCCCAAATTTATGAAGAGAAGCCACACACCACACACACTACACACAAAGGCTTAATATAAGCAACGTGGGTCAATCCGCCAGGAGTTCTCAGGGCAATTTACTTGTCGACCTTTCCGGACGCTTGTCAATACCTCAGAGCCCTTTGCAGACCAAGAATCCCAAGGTTTGCCTTCTCTGGCTCCAGGCTTTCCGACGAGGCTCGGCCACTTCCAAGAATCATCCAAAGCGAACAACAAAGAGCCGAGGGAGAAGAGCAGTTGTGCGGTTTCCTGCCTCCGGGTCTCGCCGAGCCTCCCGGCGTGCGCCCCCACACTGTGCGCCCGAGCGCCGCGGCGAGGGCAGGCGCGGCAGCGGCAAACTTGGGGTGTGAGAACGGTTTAGGGAGGGCCAAAAAGTGCTTCTCGGTCTACAGGCTAGCCCAGTCAACAGCTGGCCACGAGCGGCGGCGAGGAAGGCAGCCAAGGCAGCGGGGGGGACCGGCACAAGGTGCTGGGGGTGTGCCTGGGTGACTCCGCGCGCTGGGGCCGAGCGAGGGGGCGGTGCGGCGACAGTGGTTGCCCGAGCCGGCCCTTGTTCCCATCACTTGGGGGATGCGGAGGGCACTGGGTTCAGCAGCAGGTCCGCGGACAGACGCGCACCTCCTCGGTGCCCCCAGCCCCGCGCAGCGCTCACCATTGCCCCGGGTCCCTCGCCCGCCGGGGCGCGCGCTCAGGGCACCCCAAACTCTCCGCTGCTGGGACGCTGGAGCCCAAACTTCTGAGGATAGCTGCCCGCAGCCTTGTCTCGTGGGAGCTCTAAAGAGGCAGCTCCTGGACCTCCCCGGGCTGGCGGAGAGGGGCGAGGAAGATGCTGCTGCGGGTGGGAGCGACGGCCGCCGGGGCTCCCCGGAGCTCCGCCGGGATCCGCAGCGTCTGAAGTTTCTGCTCTCACGCTGCCTCTTCTCTGGCTCAATTGCTTGTGGGTTTCCCCACCGTCCCCGCAGCTCCCAGTTTCCTCCTTCTCCTCCCCGGCCCGCGAACACTTAAAGGGGCCGCGCAGTCCTTTCCATGCTTCACTCTACACTCTCCAGATGCTGGTCTGGCAACTTCTGCTCGTTAATATTTTCATCCACGAGCCAGGGTGCCCGAGTGCGCCCTCAGGTGAGATTCAAACTGCTCAGGATCAGAAATCCAAACGAATGGGAACTTGCCTTGTTTTTCTGGCTGCCCCTCGCTCCCCTGCACCTTTCTCCAAATGGAACCTCCCAGCCAAAGACTTCAAAAAATCCTCCTGGTCCAGCTTAACCTCTTCCTTACCGCTTCCAGGAGTTGGAATAAACTCACAAATAACTCTACCTTACATTACTCTGCATTTGCATTTTTTGGTTTGTTTTTAATCAAATTTGGGCAAACAAACCTGTAGGACAAGGAGGTAGAGTGATGACTATCTAGAATATATTAACTATTACACTCTATTGCATAATAGATGTGCATCGTATTACAAAAGTCACTTTTACATTGCAGTTGCTAAGAGTCCTGTGGAAAGGCTACCCAACTCAAAGGGGCGTAGGGGTGAGCCGTGGGGTCTTTTCTTTGTATTTCACCAAGAGCCTCTGTTTCAACTTTATTACTCTAGGTATTAGAATGTTAACAAGGGGGAAGTAATCAGAATGAGGGACAAAAGCAATATATATATATTTTTTTTTTTTCAGCATTTTCTAAACCAGAGGGCCTGCACTTTGACACCCCATGCACTCTCTGAAATCCCAAACTACAGTTACTATTTCTTTTAGCATGCCAAGTCTCAGTTTTCTCTTCTCAAAAATACTCTTGAAATATTAACAAATATTAACAAACCCCACCCAAAGCAAACTAAACCTAGCATATCTGAGGAGCAATCTTGCATTTGTTCACTTTTTTTTTTTTCTTTCAGTTAAGTAAGACACCTGAGACATGGTGAGGGCCCAACACATGGTAAATATTGGAATTTACAGCTATTCCTTTGGGGCGCCTGGGTGGCTCTGTCGGTTAGGCGGTTGACTTCAGCTCAGGTCATGATCTAGCAGTTTGTGAGTTCGGCCCCCCAATCGGGCTCTGCAGTGACCGCTGAAAACCTGGAGCCTGCTTCAGATTCTCTCTGCCCCTCCACTGCTTATGCTCTCTCTGTCTCTCAATAATAAATAAACGTTAAAAAATAAAAAAAAAAAAAACAACCATTCTTCTTTTAAATAAATCATTACCTACAGAATTAAATACAGTCACTTCAAAATGATCATTTGGTATCTATCAGGATGCTCTCAGTGGTTGTCCCTGGAGAGGAGAAATGCATGATAGATGGTGCAGGGGAGGATGAAGTTGCTCTTTTCTTTATGCTGCTGTGCTTTTCTATTTTTTTTTTTTTTAAGTGAACATGCATTACCTAATGAACGACAAAATTTCAAAAGCAAATCATAACATTTATTTTGGTTGCTTCTGGTACAACCAATGACCATGAAGCAGCATTTTGTAGAAAGAAACTCTGGTTAACAGCACCTATCTCTGAAAGTGAAAGACAGTTTGATCCTGGGAAAGCGGAGTGAAAATTCAGTAAACAGGCTGGAGATAAGAATTCAAAGACTCCAACCAAAGTCTTTCCAGCAATAAAAACAAGAATGTGCACTAACTGCTGGAAAACATACATTGATTTGGTCTTTGTGAAAGGATATTTAGCAAGAAATGTAGAATATATCTTCCCCCCCACCCCCTTGGGATAAAACATGCTATTAAGATAAGCTTACCCACTAACAGAAAATAAATAAGGTAAAGCATGGTACTTGAGAGAGAAGAGAAAATCCTTCAAATCCTCATATCATCTGAGTGCATTTTAAATAAAGATTTTGAACATCCACTGAGTAAAAGGTATATACTTTTAAATATAAACTAGAATATGTAGGAGAATTCCTACTGCATTGTTTTACAAAGTGGGTCTCCTAGTCTCTAGAAGTTTGCTAAGATTTCTCAGAATCTTCTTTATTGATCTCATTATCATTGAATGGAAACCATATGTATACTCCTTTTAATCCTTTTGTTTCTCAACCTCAGTTAGCAACAACCCTCTGTCCCTCCCCCCCCCCATCTCCTCTATCTTATCCTTAGAGATCATATTACCTAGGACTCAACTGTAATAAGAATCCTCAAGGAGTTAATTTTGGCCAGCCCCGATGAGGACCATCATGGCCAACCTCATACGCTGGCCCTTTCTTTTTCCTCTGCCTCATGCAAAGTGTACTTTTCTGTCAATTATATCAGAAAGGTGGCATCTGAAGATAAGAAGTTGTATTCAGAAGATATTAGGGATCTATAACAAATGAAACTCAATGTACTTAAGAACTTTTGCAACTCCTTTCTTCCACTCACTTACCTACTGTTACCCATGAAAAGAAACACTTTATGAACATCATCTGTGTACAAGAAACAGTAAAGGGCTCTGTGGCAAGATGCAAATAGAAACCCAACCACAAGGCCCCCTGAGCTCTTACTACAGCGAGCCATACAAGCTCCAGAGTGGAACCTATCAAAAGAAGTAGAAGCAATGTGTCATTGGGGTTAAATGACAGTTCAATCATTCCTGGAGATGGACGAATCATAGCCAGTGCCACCTTTCCATTTCTACTCCTGAAGATTAAATTACTAATAGAATACAGAAATGTGCAGTGTGTCTGTATGAGTATGTGTGCAAGTGCACTCACACCATGTAGACATGGATAGGGTGTGCACCCATGTCAGGTCTTCAGGCAAGTCTGACACATACAATAGAACTCTGACTCATTCCAGACTGGTTGGGAGACAAATAGCAACGTAAGGAGAAAGCGCCATTAACTTGCACTCTGAAACTCTGTTCTCATCACTATGATCTGAGTAAGTCATGACTTCTAAAGTTCCATGTGGAGAATTCTGATCTCATTTGGAGCTTATGAAATTCAGGATCCCTGAAATGTCTTCTTGAGAATTTGGAGGAAACTCGAACACAATACACTCAAAGAGCCATGTGAATGGGGCTTCTTTGGCAGTAAATATTCTAGAGCTGTGATAATCTCTTAGGTTGGTCTGATCTGATTTTTTTGATGGGGGTAGTTACAGGAACTCAGGAAATAACAAAACTCCCAGGGTCCCTTCAGGAATTCCAGATATCACCCAGATCAGGAGGAACAGAGCTCCTGAGGAAACTACAAACCCGAACACTGCTCTCTCTCCACCTCCTAGGAAGAAGCCTTAGAATCAGACTGTGCCTGGGTATGGGATATACAGTAAGAGGTTCCAGGAGATCTGGTGAGAAGCAGCATGTAATACATACAGTCCACATGAAGGCTGTGCTGCATATTCCAAGATAGTATCTCTTAGGGTACGACAGCTAGCTTAGCAATTTTTACATGAAACTGCTGAATAATCTATGAAATCTTTTGTATCTAAGTCAATGAACTACGTAGAATATTTGAATAATTTAATATTTGAGTATTTTTTTTCTAAGTGGGATATCTATGAGAAATGCCATTCGATAAAGTGACCTAAAGTAACCCTAATAAAGAGAGAATAAACACATCTGTTGGAAACATCTACTGTTTTGAGAAGCCCTGTCTCTTTAGTAAACACTGCTTAGTCTATGCCATGCTGCTCATGTAGTCATATCTCTAATCTTCCATTCCTAACAATTAAGAGCCTCAGCTTTCCTTGCTAAACTGCACGTGGTAGTTACTTTGGAGGAAACTTACTTTTGTTTAAAGGAGCAATACAGTATCACTTACATATTCTCCCTGCCATGTATTATAGCAACAAGTCATATGTAAGAAATCACGTATGGCGGAGGATACAGAGTTAACATGCAATGGCAGTTCAAGGGCGAGAGAAGTAATTTAGGACTGGAGAAATAAAAAAAAGGAACGAAAAGAATACTAGATAAGATTTTTAAGTAAGTGTTAACTTTTTTTTTCATGAAAGAGTCAAGTTTACCATGATGCTTTCTTTTAAATGTACACAGGGCACACTTTAACAGCATTTCTTTTGCTTGTTTGCTTCTCTGGCTTTTAGAATGTGTAATTATGGGCCCCAAACTGGGAACCATAGGGAGAAGAGATTTCCTGGTTATGTGTCTTCACTTACTTAAAGACTTAAGGCACTGTCACCTGGACCAATTTCTTCACTACAGGAAAGGGTGCGAGAGAACTCCATTAGTCTCACTGTCTCTAAAGCTCATTAAAAAATTTCAGCTATGATGCACTCAAGCTTCTGTGGAATTACTGTAAATGTGCTTGTCTTTTACCATCTCAGCACCTTGGGGACATTGCACATGTTCTGAACCTAGGTGCTATATTGGTAAGTCTTTTTGGTAGAATCTGGGACCTTAACTATTCGGGCCCTTTATAGACATTGCCTTGATCTAATTCTCACCATGATTATGTGAGGTGGTATTATCATCGGAACTTAGAGATAAGGTTGAGACAGTAAATCATTAGCCGAAGGTTCAGGGGTCTGTAAGTCATGGATCTTATATTTGAATCCAACTTGTTTTCAGCCACAGCACATAGAAGGGGAGGGGAAAGAGAGTTTCATGGTAGGATAGGCTTGGGAGACTTTGAGGTCATCACATTTAAAAATGGCTCAAAGCCTTTGATATGCAAATGAACATGTGAGTCCCCAAGGGAAGAGCTTCTGGAGAAGCCCTGCCTTTTTAGTAAATGTTGCTCCTTCTACACCACATTACTACTACAGTAGTATCTCCAATGCTCCACACCTGAAAGTTAAGATCGTCGGCTTTCCCTGATTAAATTGCGTATGATACTTACCTGGGGGAAATTTATTTGTCTTGAAAAGAGCGATGTAGTATTCCTTACTGAAAAAGGCTGTAAATTGAAGTGACTGCTTGTCCAGGCCACACTTCAAAGAGCAGCCAGAGGGATCTTGTTGAAACCTGAGTCAAACTACATTCTCTCCTGTGCCCAAAACCCTCCAATGGTTTCCTACCTCACTTTGAGAGCTCACTCTTCCCTGACAGTATCTCCTTCCCCATTTACTTGGCCTTGCCAATTTGCTCCACAGCAAAGGCCTCCGTGTTCTTCCAGATTGTTAGCCAGCAACCACCTGCCTCAAATATCTCATTCTTGCTCTGGCTTGAATCCTCACTTCCATAAACCTATAAGCCTCCTCTTTCCTCTGTCAGGTTTTAATAAAAATCAAACCTTCTCAGAATCTTTTCTGATCACCAATTATAAAATCACATTTTTATGCAATACCTTCCCTACCCATTCCATGTTTTCTTTTTCTGTTTTGTTTTGTTTTTCTCACCAGAGCACCTACCCCATCCAGGATGCTATATATTTCTTTATTTATTTTTGTCGACTGCTTCGCTCCTCCTAGAATATTACACAGAGTCAGGAATTCTTGGCTACTTTACTCACTTTTATATTTCCAGCGTCCGAAACAGAGCCCAGCACCCCATAGACCCTCAAAGATTTGTTGAATGAGTGAATAAATGAATGAATGAACCATATTTCATGGTTAAAATATCTTTTGGGAAAATGCTTCTTTAGTGAAACTCTCTGTAGTTCTAGAGTATATTTTCTCCAATATGTAGTTCTATTATTTATTAAATCATTAATTTTTTGTAATTGAGAAACCTCAAGTTTAAAGAAACCGACTTTCCCCAGACCACTCCTTTGGTTGTACTTTATCCAAAGCCAGAACCCAGTCCTCTAAATCACTATAGATTTCTTTCCACTGGAATAGGTTAATCAGAAACCACTTAATAAGATTCTCTACCTTTAGAATCATCAGTAGATATGATACAATATAATACATATTATATTATTCCATATTATATAGTGAAGTTTGCACATTTCTAACTTATCTTCAGGAAAATAGGAATCATAGCTTTTAAAAAATTCTTCAGTTCCTAATAGCATAAAGCTAAGAACAGCCAACATTTATATAGCTTTATGTGCTAGAGGCACTGTGTACAGTGTTTTACATATTTAAATCCTCAGAAATACATTATTTGATCAATTAATATTGTCCTGTTTTATACACGAGGGATGAAGGGATTCAGGTAATATGAGGCTGAGAACATACTTGAACCTTGACTACTTGGATTTACCCCTGCAAATAAAAGCTGTTACTTAATGTTATTCTTTTTTAATGTTTATTTATTTATTTTGAGAGAGAAAGAGAGAGTAGGGGAGTGGTAGAGAGGGAGAAAGAGAGAGGGAGAGAATACCAAGCAGGCTCAGTGCTGTCAGCACAGAGTCTGATGTGGGGCTCAACCTCACAAAGAGCAAGATCATGATCTGAGCTGAAATCAAGAGTCAGTTGCTGAAGTGACTGAGCCACCCAGGTGCCCCCAAAGTAATGTTATTGTTACAGATTTGGGTCTAGCTGGAAAAAAGCTATCAATGTGTAAGTTTTGTTTGTTTGGAGATTTACTTTCATTTGGGGAAAAAGTACAAGAAAGTGACTCTGAAGTATAAGGAGCTGTAGTTATACTTTGATATGGAATTTATACATTTATTTAAAAAAAATTTTTTTAATGTTTATTTATTTTTGAGAGACAGAGAGAGACATAACATGAGCCGGGGAGGGGCAGAGAGAGGGGGAGACACAGAATCTGAAGCAGGCTCCAGGCTCTGGGCTGTCAGCACAAAGCTCAATGCAGGGCTCTAACCCATGAACCGTGAGATCATGACCTGAGCCGAAGTCAGATACCAAACTGACTGAGCCACCCATGTGCCCCTGGAATTCATTCATGCATTCATTCATTCATTCATTCATTTAAATCTTTAACATTTATTCATTTTTGAGAGACAGAAACAGAGCATGAGTGGGGAAGGGGCAGAGAGGGAAACACAGAATCTGAAACAGGCTCCAGGCTCTGAGCTGTCAGCACAGAGCCCAACGCAGGACTCAAACTCACAAACTGTGAGATCCTGACCTGAGCCGAAGTCAGACGCTCAACCGACTGAGCCGCCCAGGTGCCCCAGGAATTTATACATTTAAATCTTTTTTTATTTTATGTACAAAATGTTCAAAGGGTGGTTTTTTTTTTCTCTTAACTCTGATGAGAAGGCATGGAAAAATATATAGTACAAGTTTTTTAAGAACTTCGAAGTATATTGAAAATCATAAAGATGAATATATATTTATATTTTACCATAGAATTCTGCTATCTTTTGGTTCTTGCTTCCAGATATATCTGGTACCAAGCATATACTATACTAATCATGAATTAGAATTCTCTTAAATTGGGATCATAGTTAACAGCTGCACAGCTGAATGAAACACTCGATAAGCTTACATTTTGAACACAAACCGACTATTTTGTAAGTAATTTACATTATATTTAATTCTGCAGATGTGTTTTATAAAACTGTTTAATGTTTTTGGTTTTTCATTGCTGTTTAAAAAAATCCTTTCAAGAAATATTTAGAAGATGGAGGTACATATGTTGGGATTTATGTCTCATTTTGTATATTCATTATGTTTTCCCACCTGCTGCTTTGTTTATTCTGAATAATGTTTTACCTAGGTTCTAACAGTTATTTTAATCAGTTCATTAATGAAATATTATGTTGATTTGAAAAACACCTTGAAATTCTATTAGAGTTTCCTATTTTGAGGTTATTTTCTGGGTCAGTAAATTAGAAGTAGGCCTTCATATTTAATGTTGTGCTAACCAGAAAAAAAGTATCTAAGTTAATCATAAATAATACTGCTACTAATAACATTAATAATAAGGACTCAATTTCAGTACTACACATCATATTGAAAATTGTATGTTATTTATTTTACAGCCTTTTAATGTATTTCTCTCTTATGGTTAAGAAAAAATGACTTCTCATTTCAAAAATCTAAATTGGGGCTTTGGGATTTAATGGCCTGGTGTGATTGAGGCCTAGGATTCTAAATCTGGAGGTGCCCATTCTTGTAGATAAATACTGAATCCATATCCCACAATTGTCCTTGAGAAACAAACTGCTGTTGAAATTGACATGAAATGTAAACCTTCTGTCTTAACAACAAGGATAATTACATATTTTCCCAAGAGTTTAATCACCTCCTCTCTAGTACCCTGGCCACATTCCAACAAAATCATCCAATTCCATTATTCTAACTAAAAGTCTTTGTTGATTTGATCTAATCTCATCTTCTCAATTTCCTATCACTATATACTACTTAAAAGCTGCTTTATTACACCTAGCAGGTGGAATTTCACTGTACATATCTTGTTGCATTTATGTATCATATTAGTATCTTTGAAACAAAACAGATGTTTGCTGAAGCCAATAAAACAACCTTACCAACAAAAACATTATATAAAAATTATTCTATTTATTCAAAGATTTCACATCATTAATTTTTATTTACAATGCTTCAACTACAAAGTAAAAAACTACTTTATGAATTTAGCATGTCAATATTTTGCCACAAATATTCTTAGATAACATACTAAAAGCAATATGGTTTACATCCCTATGTTCAGATGCTAATTGGTTCTAATGAGATTTCATTTATTTTTCTTCAAAATATAAGAGTAACATATTTTTAGAATATTTGGATAAAACCAAAAACACAAATTTACAAAAATTCTCTCATACATAATCACATATGCTTTCAACATTTTATTGTATAGTCTTCTTTCTTTTTCTTTTTTCTTTTTCTTTCTTTCTTTCTTTTTTTTTTTTACTATGCATGTAGAGACTTCTCTTCTTACAATATGGAATAATACTCTAAAACTGCTACGTAACCTACATTTTCACTCAACAATACGTCAGAACAACTTTTTCCATGTCAAGAAATATTCTTTAACACTATCATTAAAAGCTAAGTTAAACAGAATTCCATGACATGAGTGTACTGAAATATATGTAGCTAATCTCTGATGGTTAGGTATTTAAGTTATTTCCAATTGTCACTAAGCTGTATAGAACCCGATTCTTAAAAAAAAAAAAAATCGTATTAGGATATTGTCTTTCTAGTTAATACATTTCGTGTTAATCACAGATACTCTACTGAAGCAATAGATACTTTCCACAATTTAAGTGACTCCTTGTTTGATGTTAGCAAGGAACTTGTTCAAATGGTCTTAGAACCAACATATACAAGAGTTAAAGATCACAGACAACAATAAAGAACCATTAGACAATTATTAACACCTAAAGTTTTCACTTTTTTCCCCCAAAAGGATTATTACTTGTTTGTTCAAGGAGTTCCTTTTGTTTTCATTACAAGTGATTAATAATTGAAAGTGTTTGTATTTCACAAGTATGCTTGATTTCATAGGTTTTGTATTTCACACCAGAAAGTAAACTCTTTTCTTTTAGCAAGGGCAATAAATCAAGACCTAAGCCTTTTCCTACACAATTACCTTTGAGAAAAAGTATAAACTTAAGGACAATTCATTATTTTGCTAATTGCTCTTTCCAGCTAGAAGTGTATATTGTTTAACATTTGGCTATCATAATTACTGACAATGTCCATAATGTGACCAAACATAAATACGCTAGTCTAAGTAGGGTAAACCTAGATGTATTATGTGCATCCTAGTTTATCCAAATCATGTTATTTTGGTTAACATCACCTATTTCTTGACTTTCCTCTAACTTCCACATGTGGTTCATTGCACAACAGGAGTTTGAAAAATGTAATTATCCTCCCTTCCCTGGTGAAATATGAACCATAAAGTTAGAATAATTAAAGAAAAGGCATCAATTCTCATATTGGATGCCTTAATATTTGAAGGTTAAATGCCATTATTTCTTAAGGGTGGTAATTTTATCACTTGTTAAACATTATTTATAATATTTTTTGCAAATATGATATGATATAATAATATAGTCTTTATATGACAAATCTATTTTAAATAATCGTGAATTTTTGTCAATTCTGTTTAACTCATACAGCAATATACAGACCACCTGGAAAAGTCTAAATAATAAACCAGATTATCCACTACTCTAGATTTTTCTGACCTTGCTCCCTTTAATATTTCAGAACAAAAGAAATTTGAAAAGGTGATCACGAATATAGAGATGTTTCTTTCAACATGTTTAAACATCCTAGAACATCATTAAATGTGTTTTCCAGGTGGGAACTATGTGATTAAGGGAACAGAACGCAGTCTAGAGAGCTTGCCTTTTAGCTCGGACTTCCCCTGCATGACTCCTTCTGATTCTTTAAGTCAGATGAAAGTCTCTTCCCTAGAAAAGCCATCCCAGATCTGCCATTCCCACCTTCCCCAATAGGTCAGCTGTCTCTGTAAAATGCTTAGAAAAAAATTTGACTGTTTCTTCTTAGCACTTATCACAAATAATTGCTCTAGAAATATGCCTTTTAAGCCTGCCTCCTCTGTAATTCAGATAAACTCCACAGTGGCAGTAATGACTTCTGACTTGTTCACCAATAGCATTTTAGCTCTTATCAAAGTACATTGAACATGACTTTGTGCTTACACTTCTGTGTAATACACTAACTTTTGAAAAAATACTTAGCTAGACTAAGAGGAGGAATAAGAAGAAAGTCTAATATGTAGGTATCTGGGCATTCATGCCTTTCACATTTAATCTAACTATACAATTCCCATGGAAATGGACAATTACGAGAAGGTTTACTCTATTTCAATGTTTTCAGTAGGGGAGGTGGTGTCATTTTGTCCCCTCCCTCTAACCCAGAGAATATTTGGCAATGTCTAGAGACATTTGTGGTTCTCACATTAGGTGGAGAAGGAAAAAAGGTGCTACTGGCATCTAGGATATAGAAGCAAGTGATCTACTAAACATCTTACATTGTACAGGAAAAGCCCTCACCCACAACAGAGAACAATCTGGGCCAAAGTGTCTGTAGTACCAAAAATGAGAAACACTAATGTAGTCTAACTTCAATATGTTTTGAGGGATTATTTTCTTCTTGTGAGGATTAAATAAGATAGTGGACATGTGTCTGATAAATTGGTTTAGTTGGGTTCTACAGTTATGAAGCAAGCAATGCTGTGTACCAATGGTAAAGGAAAAACATAGCTAAAGCATTATTAAGTGCTTATATATCTTAAAATGGAAAATTTAATCACATTCTTCTGATAAATTGCAATTTAGCCTATTTAAAGGACATATTTATCCAATAATACATTATTTACTTCCATGTATACTTGGAATGAATGGAGTAAGAGCAATGATATGTGAAGGCAAACTGTAAAGCTGAATTGGTGTGTACTTAACCAGATATGTGCTATTGACAGGGATCAGAAAACTTACAGTGACAACTCCTAAATGCTCCCAAACTTGATACAATGCAAATAGCACTAATAAAATTGTGGTTTTGTGTGCACATGACTTTGAATGAACATTATAGTGAATGTTGAATGAACATGTAGTAGACATATCTGTTATATTTCAGAGTATATAAATATACTTTTATTTATATTTCTTTAGTAAGAAAAACAGTCATATAACATATTTATACTACTCATCTTCCAATGAACTCCAAATAAGGGAACGTCCAAGGCAAATTCAAAGCTGAGTATATTTAGGGTTTATTTAAACTTTGCTCTTCAGAGCAGGTAAAGAGTCTGGTGCACACTTAGAACAATTATGAGGCACAATGCTTGTTTCTAAAGTGAATGAAGAAAGGCATCTGGGTGGTTCAATCAGTTAAGTGTCTGACTCTTGGTTTTGGCTCAAGTCGTGATCTCACAGTTCCTGTGTTCAAGCCCCATATTGGCTCTGTGCTGATGGTGCGGAGCCTGTCTGGCATTCTCCCTCTTCTCTCTGCCCTTCCCCTGCTTTCCCTCCCTCAAAAATAAATAAACTTAAATAAATAAATAGAGAGATCCCTGTCACTGACTAGCTGGGTGACCATGGACATGTCTTTTATTATCTCTAAGACATGTTTCCTTAAATAAATAAAATATATTAAATTAGAAAATAATTGTTCTTACCTTATAGGACAGTTTCAAGGACTGAAACAGATAATATGCATAAATGCTTAGCACAGTACTTAGAATATAGTAATCAAATATTACATATCAATTGATTATTATTGCTGTGGTTCACTGTGAAAAAGAGAGCACTATCCTGGGAACCTCAGGATTAGGTTTACAGTTAGTAGTAGAAGACTGCAAACATTTTTTTTTTTTTAAATAAGCAAAACCTATAAGGGTTGTTGCTTTAAAAATGTTCAGAAAGCCATAGATACAGCTAAAAGATATCTAACTTTTAAAATAAATCAAATTTGATTTTATCAAAGGAGTTTGAAAGTAATACAGTATTTGGAACCAATATTCTTAAACAATAGAACATTAGTGTTGATCTATTTAAAATTTTTTTTTAACATTTTATTTATTTTTGAGAGAGACAGAGAGCACAGTAGGGGAGGGGCAGAGAGAGGGAGACAAAGAATCTGAAGCAGGCTCCAGGCTTTGAGCTGTCAGCACAGAGCCCAACATGGGGCTCGAACCCACTATCTGAGAGATCAGTCTGAACCAAGGTTGGACACTTAACTGACTGAACTACCCAGGAGCCCCTATTTTTTAATAACCCAACTGAGTATATGCCAAAATTAAAGTTTCCATGGTATATCTGAAATGTGATGGTTCTGTGCTGCTGAGATGTTATTAACGTAATATTCTCAAAGTGTATTAAATGCTTTGAAAATAAGTATATATGATTTTAAAAGTAACCAAGGGTTAAACTTTCTAAATTAGAAATTTGGAATTTAAAAGATGCATAATTTTCCATTTTATTCTGTGACAAAATGATAAAAACTGTATAGAATAGTATTTCATTACAAGTTCAGAAATGTATAACCTGGCTTATAGAGGGCACAAAGCCAAGAGAATGAAAATAAAATTCTCAATTTCTACACTTCAGTGTCATGAAATGAACTTTCTATTGCAAGTGAAATGATCATTAATTTGTAAGTAGGTGAGACTTAAGGGCAGAGAACAGTAGCTTCTAGAATCAAAAAATCAGTTATTTAAGGATGGGAGGTTCAGAGATATTGCCTCTGACATTATAATAGTGATATATATATATATATATATATATATATATATATATATATATATATTAGTGATATATATTCGATATATATAATACTGATATATATTCACTAAATAGTGATATATACTGAATAAATTAACTTTCCAATACATAGTAAGGGGGATTAAAAAAAAACCCTTCAGAACAAATTTAACCTTGAAAGAAAAAATATTACTTTGTATTTAAACTGGATTTTATCAAGATTTTCCTCACATTGCATACTATATAAATAATCTTCCTACATTCTTTGAGAAGTAGATTTCCTTAGTCCATAATAAAATTATTTTAAAACCATAATTAATATGATAAACCAATCTTAAAATATGAGGCTTAGTACTAGTATAGGAAATCATTTTTTGGTAAAACATAAATTTGTTAGTTCATTTTTAGTTCTTTTAGTTCAAAAGTAATTGTCTGCATATCCACTATGAAATGGGCAAAAGAGTCTCCTGATAGAAACTTCTTTACAAATATTGGTAATTTGTAGTGCTTAAAATTCCCTTCAAAGACTGGATAACATTTTCTATTAGGATATTTCTAATCCATGCATGTTCCATTGGACTAATTTTAGATTGTATATTCACTACGATTACAATAAATTATCAAAAACATAACACTCAAAATTCAAGGCACACACACACACATTTTGATAAAGAAGTTGACAATAAGTCCCTTTATATTTTATTTTTGTAATTTTGTCCATAAAGGAAAATACCTTCCCCATGAAAGGTTTCAATTGGCTGAGGGTGTTTAGTATACAATGCTCTGTTGCCCTCTGCTGGCTAGAAATTGATAAATAAAAACTTCCCATCTGTTCCTTAACTAAATGGGGGCCTTAGAAAACGGAATATGGGAAATAAAGGCACAGTTCAAAGCTATGAAACAGTATGTTAGAGTGACAGGAACTATAAAATGAATTTTTTAGACATTCTTAGCGTGTTAAAAAAACTCCCTTAGTTTTGGTTATTTTTAATTAGTTTTTGTATTAGCGGAATAATTTGATTATTTTATATAACCCTAAACACTCACTAATTAAAAAAAAAACTATGTTCTATTTCATTACTTTAAAGTGATAATTACAAGACTCATAGTTGTCTAGGAATTCTTAGGGTTTACCAACAATGTGTATATGATGTTCTAACTGTTGGCACATTTATGGAATGTTTTTATGAAATTATTACGTATCTAATATGAGTTTATTTTTCTTAAGAAACATTTTTTATTAGTTGAGAAAAATATTCTCAACATAGTTTTAGTAAAAGTGCAAATAGCTGGATATCAGTTAAAGATCTTCTGTACTAATTAAACAAATGATTTATTTTGCACGCTGCCTTCTCTTTTAAAGCATTCTTTACATGCTATTCACATCTCACTGAGGAAAAACTAACATCAGTGTATAATGGTGCGTAAATTTTTTAATAAAAATAACAGTGACAATGCCCCAAGGAACATAAAATGCATAGACTGATGAATTTACCTGGTTTCATTTTAGCACTGCACGCTGCTTTAATGCTTGATTACATTTATTTCGAAAACATTTCTAAAGAGTAACCTTACCATCCATGGCAGAAGAGTCAGACTATATTATTAAGGGAAACTTGCTGGTTTTTCTAAAACATACATGGGTTAAAAGTTTAAAACAAAGCTGTCACTGTTTTTTTCAGAATTTTGGCTGGGTTTTTGAATCTGGGATTTATTTTATATTTTCAATAGTTTCTCTCAGCTACAATGTAAGTTGAAATAATCTGGTTTTCATTTCTCTGAGTATATTTCTTTGGAACATTTATAAAACTTGGGTCATGGTTCTTTGAAACAGGCTTTATTCCATGAGCTCTGCCTTCCCATTTTATCCTCAGAACCAGTGTCTATTATGAATCAAGAGGATAATTTTTCCCCATGGCTTCCCTGTCAAAACAACTGTCAATTCTTTTAAAAATTTCTGGAGTAAATAATGTTTTATAACTTACTCTAACTACCTCTGTTCTAGAATGTATTCACATCTCAAATTTTCCGAGAACATATTTTCAGTCCAATCTTTAAGGCACTTGAAGTCTTTGGTTCTCCATAAACTGAGACGAAAAAAAGTTTCATCCTAAAAAAATATAATTATAATAATAAGATGGAAAATAAGTTTTTACTCTACAGTTCACAAGAGAGATTAAAAAAAAACAAGATGCACTGATCAGTTTTTCACATTTAATCCTCATAAAAACGCTAGAAAGATTTTTTTTTTTTTTTTTTTTTTTTTTTTTTTTTTTTTTTACAACTTCCATAACACTTAGGAGCATAGGAAAATGAAATGCAGAAAGATAGGAGACTGGTCCTTATCACACAGGATGGCTTGTAGATCAAAAGGCAGGTCTGCTCACCTCTAACTGCATGGTGTTTTTATGACACCTCTCACAGCCTCTAAGAGAGGAAACAAAAGCTGGGAATCCATTTGTAACAGGGTCTTAAAACGATCATGCCCTTTGAACCAGGCATCCTAACTCTAGGAAGCTAATATTACATGTCCTTGACAGCATTAATTAAAATAATGCAGAAAAGGGGAGAAAAATAGAAAAGGGCTAAATTTCTCTCTCTCTTTCTTTCTTTCTTTCTTTCTCTTTTCTTTTCTTTTTTTTTTTTTTTTTTTTTTTTTGAGATTTTAAGTAATCTCTATACTCACCATAGAGCTCGAACTCATCACCCTGAGATCAAGAGTCTAACTCATGACCCTGAGATCAAGAGCCAGCCAGGGACCCTGAAAAGAACTAAATTTTTAATTAAAAAAATGGACAAATAAACTATGGTGTGATTTAATAGAACATTAGTCATTAAAATAATAGTTATGAGTTACTTAGAAAGCTGAGTTACTTAGGATAAAACTGACAAAGAAAAGTTTATATATTATGTAATTAAACTGGGAAAGATGGGTTTGTAGGTACCAACAGAGAAAGGTATCCTGCATATTGCTGGGTGAAGAAAGCTAGTTATGTATCGAAAAATAATAATAACATGAATGTCCTACTACATGTAAATTTTTAAAAGAAAATTTCCCCTCACCCCTAATCATCATTATTGATGATCTAGGAGACAAAAACTGCTAGTAATTTGTAAACTATATATTTTCATACTATTTAAATTTAGAACAGGGGCACCTGGGGGGCCTAGTCAGTTAAGCATCCAACTTCAGCTCAGGTCATGATCTCAGGATTCGGTAGTTCGAGCCCTGCATTGGACTCTGTGCTGACAGCTCAGATCCTGGAGCCTGCTTCAGATTCTGTGTTTCCCTTTCTCTTCGCCCCTCCTCTGCTCACACTCTGTCTGTCTCTCTCTCAAAAATAAACATTAAAAAGGTTAAAAAAAAATTAGAACATGTTACTTTTAGAATTATGAACAGAATAATGATATAATACTAACAGCATGATTGTAGGTAGGTTGAAATTCAATGAAATAGTAATAGTTTATATTATAGCGTGATAAATACATATTTATTGTTTTTTAAAAATAAAAATTTGTTTTATTGAAAAAATATAAAATAAGCATTATAAAAATAATTAAAGTTCTTTACAACTAATAAGTTCCTTCTTTCTATTTCTCTAGCTCATGCATTTTTATGAGAAATTATTTTGCTTTGTGATTCTTTTATTTTTAATTTTTTTTTTTTTTAACATTCATTCACCTTTGAGAGACAGAGAGGGCACAAGTGTGGGAGGGGCAGAGAGAGAGGGAGACACAGAATCTGAAGCAGGCTCCAGGCTCTGAGCTGTCAGCACAGAGCCCGACACAGGGCTCAAACCCACGAACCGTGAGATCATGGTCTGAGCCGAAGTCGGCTGCTTAACCAACTGAGCCACCGAGTACCCCTGCTTTGCGGTTCTATTAGTAGTAAGCCAGGTTCCATTAACAAATAGCCTCAGGTAGGTTTATTACTCTTATAGAACTAATTTACTTAGTTCATTTCTATGAAAATATTAAAATTGAAATCCAGCTTGACTGAATAATTGCTGATGTCCATTAAGCAGAAGAAGAAAATTAGTAGTATAGTATTCTATTAACTTAAAATTCCTCAATTCACAAAGGTGGTAACCTTAAATTTCACTTTTGTTAAACAACTTGAATAGTACAAGCAAAACGGCCATGACCACTGATGCATTTAACTAAGGGATCTCATAAGTTTCGAGCATCTCAAGTACTTTAGAGATATGTTTACTGATAATTAATATTTTTTCCAAAAATTTTTAGGTATTTTAAAAACATCCATTTAAAAGTTATGAGAAAATATCTTCTTTCTCTTGTAATATAATTATAATGAGGCAATTATAAAAGAAAATGTGATGAATTTTGAGCTGAGTTACCAAATTAATCTCAGTCAACGTTTCCTATAAGTTTCCTAGAAGAACCAGAACCAGGTAGTACCGACGTTGACCTTTTCATGTTACTGAGGGAACTCCACTTCTAAGTGTTTATGAAAAGTGAAAATTGTTAGTCTTTTTTTTCTCCCTCTCACTTCTCTTTCTCTCTTGTCATTATAAGCATAAAGATTAAAAAATCATTTATACAACCAATATATTTTGAGTATTGGGGGTAAATGTTACCTTGAATAAAAAATTATAGATGTGATTTCATTCATCTTTTCCTTTCCACTTGATACCACTATACACGTACTATATATGGTTGTATTTCAACTACAAGAATTTAATGACCAACATCTGAAAATCCCACCCACTCATCAAAATTATCAATGAGACATTCATTGACCTTCCCACTCCATCCAACATCTCAGCCTGATGAAACTTTGGCTCCCTACTAGGAATCTGCCTCATTCTACAAATTTGAACAGTCCTATTCCTAGTCACGCATTACCCATCAGACACAGCAACCGCCTTCTCATCAGTAATTCACATTTGCCCTGAAGTCAACTTTAGCTGAATCATCCGATACATACATGCTAATGGGATTCTGTATTCTTCATCTGCCTATTTATACGTGTAGATCGAGGCATATACGACGGTTCCTACACCTTGTCAGAGACATGAAACATCGGAATTGTATTATTATTTACAGTCATGGCTACAGCTTTCATAGGCTACGTTTTACCACCAGTCTCCTACAAGCAACCCCCTATATTGGTACTAACTTCGTAGAATGAATGTGAGGGGGCTTCTCAGTAGACAAAGCCACCTTAACAGGATTCTTTGCTTTCCACTTCATTCTTCCATTTATTATCTCAGCCCTAGCAGCAGTCCACCTTTTATTCTTATATGAAACAGGATCCAACAATCCCTCAGGAATAATATCTGACTCCGATAAAATCCCATTCCACCCTTGCTACACAATCAAAGATATCCTAGGCCTCTTATTCCTTATCCTAATACTAGTACTATGAGTCCTATTTTCACCCAACCTCTTAGGAGACCCAGACAACGATACCCTCAGCACCTAAACACCCTAAACACGCTACCACATATTAAACACATTCCTATTCGCCTGTGCAATCTTCCAATCTATTCCTAATAAACTAGGAGGAGTCACAGCCTCTCTGACCTAATCCTACTCCACACTTGAAAGCAACAAGGCATAATATTCCGACCACCCAGCCAACGCTTATTCTGACTTCTGGTAGCAGACCTACTAACCCTCACATGAACCGGAGGTCAACCAGTAGAATATCCTTTCATTACCATTGGTCAACTAGCTTCCGTCCTGTATTTCTCAATCCTCCCAGTCTTTATACCCATTTCCGGCATTATCCCAAATCGCCTTTTAAAATGAAGAGTCTCTGTAGTATATAAGATACTTCGGTCTTGTAAACCAAAAAAGGAGTGTACCACTCCTTCTGGTTCTCTGTGGCAGAAAAAGCTAAACAGAAACTTGTTTAAATTCCAACATCATGTCAGACAGCATTGGCTCTATACTGCCTTTCATATATAAACATCTTTTCAATCTCATGCCCAAAGAACCAAAGAAATAGTTTCCTTTTAGAGGGAATCTTTACGTATGTGAATGAAGTTCAGCACACACACACATACATATGTGCAGGTCCCAAATTAGCTCTTGTACAAATTAAAAAGAAAAAAAAAAACTTCAAAACTTAAAAGCATTTATGACTAAAATATTAACCAGATAATGATGTTATTAAAGACTACAAGTATAACAAAATTATCGGTTTCCTTTATTCTTCCTTTGTGAATAAAAAATGACATTGACTGGGAGTTTTATAATGGCCCAAAGGAAAGAAGGCCCCTGTGTGCCTCAAATTTGATATTTTAAGTTGAAGTCAGCTGTTAAGAATTACTGAATTATCCAGGGCAGAATCTCGGGTATGGCTCACATTACAGTATGTTGGATATGAAAAGTTGCACACAAAAGGGGTGAAAACTTTGCAGTGATTAAAAAGGCCTGTGGGATTGAATTTTTAGATTCCAGAGCAGCACATCAAGAGGAATGTTGCAGATTCTCGAGTTATTGCAGCAAATTGTGTCTGTAAATCGATGAAGTGTTTCTGAGGAAACATCAAGATGGCTCTATAGAGTATATACAATTTCTTTTAGTTCTCATGGGAATGAAAATTAAATCTTATGGGTGAAAACAAATACATAACAAAGTTAAGAAATTGACCATATCTAGATTTCAATCAGGCCAGAAAGGAGAGTGGATATAGTTTGCTCTTTCACTTATCTTCTCCTTTAATATTAAGCGTTTGAAACAACATTTGTTAATGCTTTCAGGATTCACTTTAATTAACCTTTATTGTGTCTTTTAAATATTCTAGGCATTTTGTAGGATGCCGTGAGAATTTCAGTTGTTTCTCTGTGTGAACACTGCATAATTTCTTCAGCTTTTATTACTTAGATTTTAATAAAATTTCTCTTCCACTTAATATTTATTTGCCTTTGAACCATTCTTCCTCATAAATACAACTGACATGTAATTAAACATGATCAGTTAGTGGATAACAGAGACTATGTAGGTACTGTCGATTTAAACATGCAACCCCAAGATGAGCATTAAAGAAGGATCCCATTGTTTACTCAGACAAAATATGCTTATTTCATGCCAGGAGCGATAAATATTGATAAAATTTGTTACAGAACTTATATATATTGCAAAGGGGTTTTATATTTACTGAGCAAATTCTTTAGAATCTATGCTGCTAGATAGAGTCTGTTTCTAATGTGTGCAAATATGTGAGGAAGTGTGTATGTATGCATTTAACCTTAAGAAAAATAAATATCCACAGTAAAACCTTGATTTTTTGGTAAAGGATATTATAAAAGTTTGTGAAGTCATTCAAAGTAAATTAGAAATATATATTTTAACATTTCATTTTATGTTAGAGTTTAGCTTTTAATTGAGGAAGTTGACTGTGAATGAGTACCAAACAGTTTTACAAATGTGATCTTTGTGATATTTAATGTTTATTTCTTAGGAAACGAGTGGTAGTTATTTTACTTTATTGTATTTTATTTTATATTAGAAAGAGAGAGAGCAAAGTGAGGGATAGGAGCAGGGTGGGGCGGGGGGAGAGAGAGAGAGAAGAGAAAATCTCAAGCAAGCTCCATGCTTAGCATAAAGCCCGACACGGGGCTTGATCCCAGGACCCTGAGATCATGACGTGAGCCAAAATCGAAAGTTGGATGCTCAACAGAATGAGCCACCCAGGCACCCCTTTTGTATATTTTATTTTATTTTATTTTATTTTACTTTATTATTTTTTGAGGAATAAGTGACAGTTATTTTAAACACCATTCTTCGAAAAATAAAAGTAGTTATAAGTTCAATTTTCTATCTATTGTCCCTTCATTACGATCTAAGAAAGAATTTATTGAAAAGCTAAATCAGCTGAGATTTAAGTTCCTCTGAACCGAGAAGGTGTTGTATGACAATGCTTTCTCTTCTTTTAAAAAAAAATTAATGTTTATTTATTTTTGAGAGAGAGAGAGAGAAACAGAGCACGAGTTGGGGAGGGGCAGAGAGAGGGAGACACAGAATCTGAAGCACCCTCCAGGCTCCGAGCTGTCAGCACAGAGTCCAATGCGGGGCTCAAACTCACAAGCCACAAGATCATGACCTGAGCCTAAGTCGGTCGCTTAACTGAGCCACCCAGGCACCCCTTTTCTTTTCCTTTCCTTTCCTTTCCTTTCCTTTCCTTTCCTTTCCTTTCCTTTCCTTTCCTTTCTTTTCTTTTCTTTTTTCTTTTTCTTTTCTTTTTTTAATGTTTATTTATTTTGAGAAAGAGAGAGAGAGAGTCCCAAGCAGGCTCTGCACTGTCAGCACGGAGCCCCACACAGGGCTCGATCTCAGGAATGGTGAAATCATGACCTGAACCAAAATCAAGAGTCCTACTGTTAACCGAATGAACCACACAGATGCCCCTGGTAGTGTTTTCTTAAACTTAAACCTTGTAATAAAATAATTGAAGGTAGGAAAGTCACACATTGGAAACTTAGCTTTAGATGCATAGAGCATCTGAAACTAAATTTAGTGGAGATTCATCTCTATCTTATGGTGATTTATGCAACAGCATTGAAACAAGAGCACATTTGCCATGTATTCTAGGAAGACTCACACTTACTGAATTACTCAGGGCAGCTGTAACTGTCTGTGTGGTGGTCTCTTACGCGGTATACCCTTGTGATGGTGGTGCCCTTGCCCACAGCGATTGCAGAATTGTGAGCCTTTTCTTTCAATGATTTGGTCTAGATTTTGAATCTTGCAGAGAGTTAACCCTCTCATCCTTGCTCTGCTTTACCTTTATGTGTCGCAATCGGCACAAATTAGGAAGCACAGCTGTGGAAATCAAGAAGCCACACCTTGCTTTACAGAAATAAACTCAGATAAGTTTTCAGTATATTTCTCACTCAAACGGTGAGGCCATCTTTTAGTTATATACTTGCATATCTTGTAATTTTCTTTCCCAGTCTCATTTTATTACTGTAAACTGAACACCTGGGTGGATTTTAAGATTCAGTAAGAAAAAAAAAAGTTACCTATGAAATATTAAAACTAGAAGCAAAGCTCCAAACCAAAAACAAACAAAAACCCAAACTCCTCCTGAAGGAGCATCATCACACCTGGTATTATATATTAAATTCCGATGACCTTCCCAATGTCACATGGGATCATGTGGTCAAACCCTACATTTCCTACTCTCAGGTCCAGATGGTAACACTTTCTGTGGCCCAGTAGACACTCACAAGCAAATACCCAGTTCAAGACAGAACGAGCTGTATTTTCTAAGCCCTTAATAAATACAGACAGCGGTCTCCACACAAGGTGGCACCTTTCCCTCCATGAAGAAGGAAAGCATCCCTCTGTTAGTAGATATATCAAGTGTAGAAAAACAGTGAGGAGAGTAGTAAGTTTGCTGCACGGGAAGGTCATACAGTGGGGAAGAAAGATGATTGAAGACTCTGTTAGACAGATGGTTCAGAACCGATGTACAGAAATAGTTTGGACCTCATGTTCTGTATATTTTGGCAATTTTAGTTAGACAGGGTTAAAGAGCATTAGTTTTGATATCTATTTCAAAAATAGAAATAATTGTTCTACCTACAGTAAATAACAGTGGTGGTACTTTCTTCCTTTCTTTTTATTTCTTATTTTGGAATCCAATTCTTTATTGCTTTCTAGGGAATGTATCTTCCTCTAAAAAAATGCCCCTTTATTTATCCTGTGAAAGTCAGCCTCGGAGCTGAAGTGTTATGTACCTTTTAGAATTGAATTGTAAACCACTGTCATCTGCGGGTCGGGAGATTAGGGAGTATTGTCCAACTTCCCAGGGAGGAAAAGCTGGGCCATAGAAATAGTCATGGCATTGGACTGAGATGGCCATGAGTGTAAAATTCTGATCATCTTCCTAAGGATGATGTGACTGTAGGCAGTTTTCTTCAGTTCACTCTCAGGTTCCACATTTGTACAATGAGGATAACAAGAGTTTCTTTTCAGGAATACTTTAAGTTGAACTAAGATACAAGGCACATAGAAAATGCCTGAGATTTAGTAGCTGCCCAATAAATGACCATCATCATTATTACACTGTTGTTTTTATGACTGATTTAATTTGAATAGATTGATATTAATAACAAGTTGTATATATAAATATATAAAAAATTCTTTCTGATCTAGGCTCCCAAAGGACTTCCATTTAGAAATAGACTCCCTGAATAGAGGGAGGACAAATGATGCCAACTAAAACATGAACAGGACTCAGGATTCTCCTCAGTCTTTCCCATAAGCTCCAGCAAATCATGGTGTCTTCCACTAATGGGGGGTGCACCTTGCACCAATGGTGCAGATCAATTGAGATAATGGGTCAAAATGTGCCTTGTGAGCTTTACTATTTTTAAAAAAATGATAAGGCAGCATTGAATTTTCAGTTATTCATCCCATTTTATGAGTCTAACATCCCCCAACTGCTAAATCACCAAATTCTCTATGATTGATACCATTTCAGTAAATACAAGATATAACCTTTAAGAACTAATAAAAAGAATCATTTACTGAAAAGAATCATTTACTAGAAAAGATGAAAAGTAAACTTTGCATGATTTAAAATTAAAAAAGAATTATTTACTACAAAGGATGAAATTGCATATCTTTGAAACAGGTAATACCCAAATAAGTGTTATGTTTTTGCTTTGGAGAACTACTACTTTATCTCCAAAGCAAAAACATAACTCTCATTTTCCATTTGCTTTTCCAATATAAACACACCGGGTCTTTGACAATTACACATATCACCTAGCTCTTCCACTCTTCTCTCTCTTGACATAATGCATATTTAATATTTATTGGCTGCTATTATTAGAATGTTACTCTATGCCTTTTGATGTGGACTTAGAGCACCCTAAAATTATGCTAGCTCTTAATTTTCACTTTGCCATTTCAGTGGTTAACTATAATTCCTAGCTCTGGTTCGCATGAGTCAGCGTCATCTCTCTCTCAACATAAAGCATTCAATTATGTGATACTTCCCTTTAAACTTCGATATCTCTCTAACTGCTTACAAGAAACATTCCAGACACTTTAGAATAGCCCAAAAGGCTCCTCACGCTCCAGCTCACTCCTTAACCCTTTGCCTCTTTTGACTTTCTCATGCGCCTTGACAAAACTACCAGAGCCTCCAATTTTCTCAGATACCACCCACACTCCATACTGTAGACCTGTCTTTTCTCCTGGCTTTTCTGTCAATTTCCTTTTGAGCACCGGACAACAGTTTAGATGCCCCTTCTTCCCTCACCGTCCCGACTCCTCTAGGAGTAAGAGATCTGCTTGGGGAAATCAGGATTTTATGGTCCTATATCGCTTTATACATTCATTGTCTAGCGCTTAGTCCTACTTCCCTGTATCTTTGTCTCTGTTTTTGGTTGCTACTTCTGTGACTGTTTCTTTCATTTATAAAGTCTTTAATCACCTAGACAATGTCTTGTTCACCTGTACGTCCCCAAGACTTGGGGAATTTCTCTTCCACCTCCTTAACTAAATCTTAAAGACATAAATATTTGTGAGCCATTGCTTACAGCTTAATGATGAAATGGCAACCTTTACACGTAATGATTAGTCTTAAGTTGGAGGAACACTCAGTTTTTACATATCCCATAGGATGTTCTTCATCTGTCTGTCTCTGTATATCAAATTATTGGGTATATTTTTAAATGAGTGTCTCCTCCTACGTCCGATGCCCTGACAATGAAAGAGTGAAAGACACAAGTAAAAACTAGAATTAGGCTAGAATAAGAACAGACGGAATCAACCGTTTACACGAGAATGCCAATCAGAAGGTTTTGTTTTCTACCAGTGTTTATGAACTTCTTCTACCAGATGTCGATGTCAAAGTACAGCTTGGCTAAATTCTGCAAGGACAGATCCGCTTTTTCCAAAAGGAGCCGCTCTGCATGGGTTCATATGGTCATCCCACGCAGGCAGCCTTTCACATTTTACCTTCTGTGAACAGGAGCGTAGAATGCTGTCAATCTCCCTGTGGTCTCTGAACAAATGTTACACATGGCCCTGCCCACCAACTGGGGTTGGAAAAGGGAAGCTCCCTTCTTGACCCAAGGTTTGGTCACATATTCATAGTCATCGTGGTAGTGGAAGTGAAGAAAGGCCTGGGGTTACCTTCAGTTCTTTATTTATATCTGTGCCAGAAGGAGTAAATAATCCTGACAGGATGGGACTCCAGTGCACACATTTCCCCTTCCCTTTGGCTGTGTTCTGTAACACTCTAGGCAGGCAACTTTCACAGTACTGAGCTCTTGAAACATTTTGAGGTCACTGTTATATTATTCCCGGAATCATAAGAAAAAAAAAAAAATAGCTACCATTTACTATAACTTCTGTAGTCTAGGTACCAGACACATACATACAGCACATGGAACCCAGCTATATATGTAAATACACATTCTCTCCCTCCCCCCCTCTTTTTCTCTCTCTCACACACACTCATTCATTCAACCATTTATTCAGCAATATTTTGAGAAGCTAAAACATGCCAGATAATATTCTACACACACACACACACACACACACACACACACACACACACACAATCTATCTATCTATACCCTCTCCCACACATATCAATTTGATATTTATAATAATGTAGCATAACTTTATCCTTTAAAGTTGAAAATTGAGCCTTAGGAAACTGAGGTGCAGAAAGGTCAATACTTTGAATATGGTCACACAACTAATTAAGAGCAGAGTCTGCTTTTAAAATCATATGTGCCATGAAAAGTACTCTTCATATTTTTTTGAGATCACAAAATGAAAATAACAACTTAAACTTGTAATTTCTAAAAGAAGAGTCAAATGGAATAGTAAGGAAAGGGCAGTGATGTTTTGAATCTAACAACAGATTACATCAGACTTCTAAAAAGTAATTGTGCAGAGTTCCAGGCACACATTTTCCTTTACCAGTTGAGTTATTAGATCAAAACTTTCTGTATGTGAAAAGTGTGAAGTTTGTCATTGAATCTCTAGGAAAATATGAATTATGATAATGACTTATCTCTATTATATGATTTAAATGATAGATGCTTCCCCACATGAACAAGTCAACCCATATTTTAGATGCACCAGGAGAGTGCTAATATAATAAATTCTATAATGAAATCTGAATTCACAGTAACGGTTTCCTGATGCTCCGTTTTATTGCTAAATCTGGATTTTTCTCCCCACCAGGTTTTCCCATTCTCTTAATGTGCCAATTCAGACAATAAAGTTGTATTTTATCACACCTTTATTTTTTCTCTATAATATAAACTGCTAAATGTAATTCTTATACTCCTTCTATCTTTTAGCTATCTGTTCTTCAGACCATGATACAAAGAGATACAAAAAAATGATGCTAATGTAACACTTTCCACAAATAAACACAATTGCCTAATGCTCAAGAAGACTGTCAGTAAGATACTCTAGATGCAACACAACAAATGTTTCCGAGAGAGACCTATAATTGGAGGTTTGTGGATATTCATCTTAGTGGATTACAAAAATAAATTGCATAAAATAAAAGGACAGTAATAAGCTGATTTAACAAGGAATTCCATTTTCCAATGATTTGAAGCTTTATGCTTTTTGAATTTGCTGTCCTCAGGCACAGAAGTCATGTGTGGGTCTTCATAACTATTTTTAAGTTTTAGAAAATTCTCTTTGGAAAATGATCCATCTGTTTACAGAAACAACCCTTTGCAAAGCCAAGGAGGTCACTTCAGGTCAAAACCCATATCTAAGTTGATTTAAGCTTAGGGTAACCTAAATAGTGTATCAAATTGGACTACTAGATATATAAAATGACATCATATATATATGTTTTCAAAGCTCTTCTTAGATTCTGCCTTCCTTGTGAAGAATTGGTCTTAAGGGTAAGATCTGGGAGGAAAAACCTGTTGGAATGCAGAAGTGCATTTAACATTTGTTTATATTTCTGCATCATTATGCTAGATTTAAACTGTCAAACTAAGTTGATAACAAATGTTAAGTATAGAAATGTATACAGCAACCAGCATTCTGCCAAATCAGGAAAACAAAGAACTCTTGTCAGAGGGTCACAAATTCCAAAGTTAAATGCAAGGTAATATTTTTAGGGCAAGGTTTGCTTTTTCATCTCTAATTGAATGATTTCTTTAAAATAGCTCACAGTTGCACCAGGATGGATACATTTTGTATTGGGATTCTGCACAATGATTCACCTACAAAACAGCTCTACAAATGTGATTCTTGCAGGGCTGAACTGAAATTTCCCTTGAGAAATAATACTTGGGATAAAGTATAGATTAAAAAAAAAAAGCTTAACTTTCTACTGCCTAATGTGGAGAAAGTGGTTTGCATCTTTGTTCTTGCATTTTGGTTAAGTACATTAATTCAAATGAAAGACATATATGAAGCTATCTTACTTCCAGTTCATTAGGATTATATTTCTAACCTTTACTTTAATAGCCAATGAAAAACCAATTACATTTATTAAAGAATATATTACACGACCAATATGCTAAAGGATACAAACACGTTTAGTTCCTCCACACAAGACATGTATAATTTGGTTTCAGAAATAATGGGAAAAGAAAAAAGAAAAGAAGAAATATAGGCCTCACAAAAGTGCAGTGAGACACTTGAATGAAGGAGCTGTATATTATAACCTTCTGATGTCCGGTACCTAACAAGTCCGGTGGCAAGTGGCATGGAATTTGGAGGTAGGGGGACAAAGAGACCCAGTTTTTAATCCTGGAACAGTTAGTTGCTTGCTGTCAGACTGAGGAAATAATTAAGTCTCAGTTTCCTTTTATGCAAACTGAGGATAGCAACATTTGATCAATACTTAATAAACAAAACAAATTATTTGTATATTATATACCCCTTCTGAGACATAAATATTTTTTACTTTCTTTTACCTATGCCTATTTCAACATGCTGCATTAGGCTCTGAGTAAATGACAGTTCTTTAAATGAGAAGCTATGGAAAAATAAAAAAACCTGTTTGAATCCTTGAAACACAGAGAGATGCCAGGATAAAAAACAAACAAAAAAGAGTAATTAAAAAAAAAGAAGTACTATAAAGCAACCCAGAAATGATATAGATGAAAATAGTCTTTTAAATTTTTTCCTAATTTTCATCATTGTAATTATGACAAAAAGTGAAAGATACTAACTTTTAGTACAAATAGTAGAAGTCAATAACTGCATCCTTTCTAAAGGATGAAAGTGAAAATGGGGGGTGGGGGGAAGTTGATCTGCTGCCATTAAGTTCAAAATTATCAAATTCATTAACTCAAAGCAATAAAATACATTGCAATGCAGTGAAAGTAATAGGACAATGTAACTATTCAATACAGAGAATTAAAAGTTACTTAAAATCCTATACTTTGAAAATCTCATTTCCTAACTTGAAACCCTTCAGCTATTTTGTGAGAAACACTCTCTTCATCAGGGGCTAGAATGTGCTCCACAAATATATCAACAAAACAGCAGTTTGATATAAGACTGGGTCTTTGATCCTCATAAGCTAGTCTTTGTGATAAAGCCAATATTTGTCAAACTTCTACAATTTCTCCAGATAATTCTTTATCAATACGATAGAAACACAAGCTTTCTCTAATGCGGGGACTCTTAACACAAGAGACTCCTGAATTTTGATGAGGAAAAAGATAAATCTTTATTTTCGCTAACTGCTAACAAAAATTTGACATTTTATTTAATTATGAATATCCATAATTGTGGTGTACCATCTCTAAGAGAGCTCTCAAGGATTCCTGCCTCCTGGCATTGATACTTATGTAAACCCTTCCCTTTGGCAGAGGCTGGATCTAGTGAGTTGTTTCTAACAGAGGGAAGATAAAGTAAAAGTGATGGCATGTTCCTTTTGAGATCTGACCTCAAAAGGACTGTGGCTTCCATCTTGAGTGTCCTCTCTTACTCTCTTCCCTGCTCACTCTGAGAGAAGCCAGCTGGCTTGTTGTCAGCTCCTCTGTGGAGAAGCTCTCTTAACAAGGTACTGACCTCTCTGGCCAACAGTGAATGAGGACCTAAGGCTTGCTGACAGCCTCATAAAGGACCTTGCCAAAGAATCTTCCCTCAGTCAGGTCATGAGACAATGTAAGCTCCAGTCAACACCTTGAATGCAACCATGTGACAGATTTCCTGAGACAGAGGCACTCAGCTAAGTTGTACCCAGATTTCTGACTCAGAGAAACTGAAAGATCATAGATGTTTGTTGTTTAAGCTTATAAGCTTTCAAGATATTTGCTATGCAGCAATAGATTTTGGTACCTGCACACAGAGTACTGCCCTTACAAGTAATTAAAAATATGGAAGTGGCTTTGGAACTAGGCGGTGGGTGGCGGCCAGAAGAGTGTTGAGGAGCACGATAGAGAACACCTAAATTGCCTTAAACACACTGTTGGAAATCTCAACTTTTGAGGATGCTGTTCATGAGAGCTCAGGAAGAAGTATGAAGTGTGCAATTGGCAACTTGAGCGAGAATCTTTCCTACGTAGCCGCAGAATGTGCCTAATGAACTGGGGGATCTTAGTAAGGAGATTTTCTAACAAAGTGTTTAAAGTATTTGTTTTTCTTGCTGCTTATAGTAAAAATGTGAATACAAAGAAGTAAATTGAAGGGAAAAAAAAAGTTTTTTAAGGTGCCAGGACTTTAAAAAGTTCTCAGCCTGTCAAGATGGCAAGTGGTGTTAACATTACCAAATGACTCCTAAGTAAAGATCAGATCCGGGGCCAGGAAAATGTGGTCTTGAGATGGATCCTCTAGATATAGAGAAACGACTTTATTTCTAAAGATTCTCTTCAATTCTGGCTCTACCTGAAATCTGTGTCTTTCCCAGATGTGTGGTTATCTTGTAACCCTCCCAAGACACATTATTTTCTCTTCCGCACCCCTGCTACTGTTTGGTCTTAGTGTCAGGTGGGTATCTTCATGCTTCCAAACCTTTTGTTCTTCCAGTTAAAGCCCTCACTTTCATTATAAGCTCTTTTTACTGCTTACCATGCCATCCTGTGGCAGTTACCTATTGATTGATCTCTGGTATTCCTCCTCCTGCTTTGAAAAAAAAAATTTTTTTTTGAGATTTTATTTTTAAGTGATCTCTACACCCAATGTGGGGCTTGATTTGACAATCCTAAGATGCCAACTAAGCCAGCCAGGCATCCCAAAGTATGCCTTTTTTTAAAAAGTAAATTCTATGCCCAACGTGGGGCTTGAATTCACAACCGCAAGATCAAGAACTGTGCACTCTACTGAATAAGCCAGCCAGGCACCCTTGAAAATGTTTATATCTCATTTATCTCAACTATTTACTTCTAAGACTAGACCTGCTACCCCCAATAACCTCAACAACCCCATAACCTCAATTCAAGTGTTTTCTTTTCTTGACATCTTCCCATCTTTCCCATATCCCTCCACAATTACCCCAATATTTCTTTGATTCCAGTTTGAATTACAACCTATTACCCCTGCCTCCAAAATAATTTTGATTATTCTTCTCTCATCCTATGTACGTCCTCCCTTTTCTATTTCATGCTCCTCCACTATAATAATTTCCTACGTATTTCCTTGCAAAGGTCTCAAAACACTTGTCTCCTCCTCCTTCACCTTATTTCTCTAGTAAGAATCAACCTCTGGTAAATCTTACTTTCTCCCACTATCCACCAATCAGATTTCCTGCTGCAGAGAGGTAGCTGACCAATGGCCTGGCTGTTGCAATTAACATATTCATCACAGAATTTGCACAGACACATGATTTCTACAAGATGCTCTTAGCCATTGCTGAGAATAGTGGTAAAACGTAATTCAAGCTTTCTCTGATGGATGAGTTTAATCCAGACCAAAACATTTTAGAACTGTGCTATAGCCTGAACATGTCCTCATCCCACTCTCCTTCTTTCACTCACTCATTCACAGGGATAGACCTGCATCATGGTCTGTGGACCCCACCACATCTTCTGGTAACCAGTTCTTTTTCTCCAACAGGTATTTCCCCTAACTATTCCCCTACCTATCTAATCCTGTCTTGGCATTTGATTCTCACGGAACTCTGAACTAACACAACTGGATATTCATGCAGCTGAGTGTGGCTGGAGAAGTGTATACAACCATGCCAACGGCCCTTATTTTAAATTCAGAACCACTAACTTTAAATGGCTTATTCACAGTTCCATATGACCAAACTGTGCATTCCTCTCTCTTCATACTTCCACAGTCTCTTCCCTTGTTCTCACACTATGAAGATGTCTGAATTTTTACTTCACGAAGATAATAGAAGAAAGTTTTACAAATATCTACCAACACACACACACACACACACACACACACACCTATTCCATCTGTGTCATATACTCTGATTTCCATCCTGACCATGGATGAATTCTTCATGATCCTAGCTAAGAAAAGGACCTCCATTTGTCCTCTAGACAATTGGTCAGGAAACTTTTTCTGAAAAGAACCAGATAATAAATATTTCAGACATTGTGGGCCATGTGGACTCTGTTGCAACTACTCAACGGTCACTGAATCCCAAAAATAGCCATAGAAAACACATAAATAGATGGTTATATCAACACATGAATAGATGGATTTTGTGTTCCAATAAAATTTTACTTACAGAAGCATGTAGTGAGCTAGATCTGGCCCAGGAGCTGTAATTCACTGACCCTCTACTCTGACCCCTAATTCCATTCCCCTCTCGTCTGGTCAACAACAGCAATTCTCTCTCTCTCTCTCTCTCTCTCTCTCTCTCTCTCCTGTCCTCTCTCCCTCTCTTCCTATCTGCCTCTCCCTCTTAATATCCTTTTCCCTCTCTTTCTCTGTCCTTCCCTCTCTCTCTCTCCCCATCATTGTTTTCAAAAGAAACTGCATCATTCTCACTAGAATACAAACATACTATTACGCCTCCATCTTAAAATAATAATACCCTATTGTCCTTAACCTCATTTCAATAAGCTTTAGCTTCCACTGTCCACCAAACTGCTCTACTTAAATTTATCAATGACCTTCACGTTGCTAAACCCAGTTGTGAATTTCGATCCTCATTGTACTTGGCTTTTGGCATAGTTGATCACTTCTTCCTCCCTGAAGCATAATTTCACTTTGTTTCCAAGATATTAAATGGTGAGGGAGTCAAAAATATTAAAGATAGACGGACCAGAAACAAGTCTGAAGTATTAGGACAGGGACACTATCAAAGCTTTCTGTGGTCATGTGGGGCTAGCGTGATTTGAGGACCTCCAAATGAACAGCTGCTTCTCCCCATGGGACATTTGTTGAGTCCCAGGGAAATTACTCACTATATGGTAAACTAGTGAAGTAGCATGCTTCTAAAAGATTGAGTAAAAAAAAACCCTTACTTTTGAATGAATAAAAAAATAGAAGAAACACAAAAGTGAATAAATACAACAAATAATGCCATAAGAAATATAGAAGAGGTAGTTGTTAGTGTGTAAAAGCAAATGTGTATTTATGAAATATTATAATTTTGTCATTCCATATGTCCTTAAGAACCAAGATACTCAGTAAGGAAGAAAGTAGATACAACTGTGCTTTGGTAGAGACTAAGCCAAAACCCTGGATGTACCCCTGCCCTGCCCATTGAAAAGGCCCAGAAACAGTAACCAATCAGTGAGCATTCCTACACCCAAGCTGTTGTCTTGAAATACCTTTTCCATCAAAAGAAAGTTAGGGCTTCTTAGAAAAATGGCTGATTCTAGGTGTAGGGCAGGGAATGTACAAGATGAATCTGGAACATCTTAGCATAACACATAGCAAGGAAGTTATAAAAGACTACTGGAGTAATAGCAAAAGGATTTGGGAGCCAGTTTGGAAAGACTCTATTGGCGAAAGATGAAACAAATTAATACCTGATAAGGACAGGATTTACAATGGGTTGACACCCCAAAATATGCTCAAATTCATGAATTTGTATTTAAAAAAGTCTAGTTGTCATCCTTTGAAGTTGACTGTGAACCAATTTGTTTTCTTAAAAAAATAGACAAAATGACGGGATCTAGCATTTATCCTCTTTTCCCATATGAACTCCACTACTGGATAACTGAATGATAGATGGTGATAAATCTCTCTTTTGAAATTATTCCACCAGTCAGTTAAAAAAATACAGAATTAGAAAATTACCATTTTTCAACTCCTAAGGATTTAATAAAGAGTAAAAGGCGGATGCCATATAACCTCTGTTTGCAAGACTAAAGTCTTACCAAATGTATATAGCTTGAATTTGATCAATCCACTAGATCCAGAGGTCAATTTACAGAAATTACAGAGTTCAGAGGAGCATGATGAAAGCCTACAGGTCAAGTGTTTTGAGTATCCCAACCAATAAAGGGAAACCTATAGATTAAATGTACCCTAAAAGACATGTTAAAAAAAAAAAAAACAAGTAACAGTAAGCTAAAGTATCTAAAGATGCTTACTTGCATTATAAAATCACAAGGAAAAGCAGAGAAGTAATTAGTATAAAAGCCTAAACAGTGGTTATTTTTGGCTGGAATGGGGGATTTGTGATTTGGGTGGGGTACATATGAAAGGGTTTCTAAGATGGCTGGCAGTGGACTATTTCTTGACCTGGGGGTTCTGCTTGTACTCACTTATTCATTAAGCGATGCATGTATTTGGTTTGGTTTTCTGTATTTGCATTTTATTTTAAAAGAACAGGTTAAAATGTTTTTCTGGTACTTTTGATCAAATTACTGAAAATCAAGTAGAGACTCACTTTTTAATGAGAACACTCTCATTGCCATGATATGAGAAATAAAAATGTGACTGTAAACAAAATTGCCAAAATACTTCTTTTCAACATATGATAAAAAGTGTTTCTGAGAGTAAACTCTTATACCAAGCCTGATTTTATCAGTGAAAAATGCAAGCAGGAGGTTCCTCCTTACCATCCTTTTTCTCTTTGTTCTTCTTTTTACCATAATAATGAGCTCTTGGAAGACACTTGAAGCTCACAGGTCACATTTGAAGAAATATCATTCAAGAAGATATAAGGCAGAAACAATATTTTAGAGGAAGCCCTAACATGTCTAGAAAACCTGTAATCATTCTCAGCAGATAACTGATTATTTGGCTGGAATACGTTTAAAGGAGAAGCTTTGCTCCAAAGTTGGATAAGAGAAGGTATGATTTAAGCACGATAAAGAACCGTAAGCGGTAGAGGGGCAGTAACAACTATAAAGCCTTTATGATTTCTTTAATATTGCCAGCAAGAACATAAAAGGTTTCCAGAGCTGACTAGATACTATTAGAAAAATAATTGTGTCCTCCTTGCTGTGAATTACAAGTCTTTTATATGTGGAGAAAAAATTTAGAGAACATGCAAGGCAGGAAAGTAAAATTATTTTAATTTCAAATGCTCTGTGACACTATGCAGTTTTCCCAATTACAAAGATATGTCTCATGATTTTAAGGAGTCAGCAAAGCATATAATACTCGTATAAGAAAATGTTGATTATACTGTTGCAAATAGTTCCCTTAATGAGTGTTAAGCTCTTTATATAAACTGTATTAAGACAAATAAAACTCAGTCACTGAAGTAACATAAGGTTGTTTTTATCCAGTAAATTTCACAAAGAAATTTTAAATCTTACAACTTAATGATGCTTTTAAAGAGGTATTCATCATGAAATTATTTTCATTATTACATGCAGTAGTGGAATTGTACTGAACTGGAAGACAAAAGACATGGGGTAAAATACAGATTGATTCTGTCAACTACAGACTGTGTGACTTTGGGCAGCTTATTCAACTTGTCTGAATCTCAGATCACTTTCTGTGAAATGAGAGGGTTGCACTATAGAGATCTAAGTGCTTTCCAGCATCAGTGCTCTCGAGTTAATCAACACGGATTTATTTTCAATTTGTTTTGGGGGCAAAATATATTTTCTAAAGACTGAACAACCAAAAGTTATAATAGCTGTGTTATTTATTGCATGTAATGGATTATCTTAAAATGTAGTGGCTTAATAAAACAAACATTTATTATCTTACACAGTTTCTGAGGGCAGGAATCTGGAAGTGGTTCAGCTGACTTGTTCTACTTATGGTCTGTCATGACATGTGGTCAAGAGTTTGGCTGGGACTGCAGTCATCTGAAGGCCTGCCTGGTGTTGGAGGATCCATTTCTAAGGTCACTTACTTAAAATCGTTGTTGACAGCCCTGAATTCCTCACTAGCTATTGACCAAAGACTCTGGTCCTTTATATCATAGGCCTCTCTGTAGGGCTAATCACAACATGGCAGCCAGCTTCCCCCAGAGTGAATGATCCAAAGACAGAGAGTATGTTTGTGTTAGAAGTTTCCCAAGATTGAAGGCATAGTCTTTTATAAGCAAAAATATGAAGTGACATACCATCACTTCTGTCATATGCTATTGGCCATATGGACTGTCCATGGATATTGTAATGTGTTGATCTTTGGAGATGATCTTGGAGGCTGGCTATCAAAGTATCTACATTAAGTATATAGATCAAGGCCCAGAAACCATTTCCCCAACCCTCCCTCTGCCCAGTGAGACAAACATCTCATACATTGAGTGATGTGAGCATTGCTGGGGACATTGTTGAAGCAAAGAGTTCTTCTCTGTATTCCTAACCATTAACATAGGAAAGCTTCTTTATTTTCAAGAAGTATCTTATCTTCTTTTTAATCAAACAGCTTCAGTTGTATATCTATGAAATGTAGTTGTGCAATGTAGTTTTAATTTGTCCCTTACATAGCTGGTTATTTCATGACACCATCATATTCTCTCTTCATGAAGTATCATCAGAAAGTCTGTTTTCCTGCATAGATTAATTCATGGTCTTAAATCTATTCCTTTTTCCATGATTATGGATTATGTCTCATCAATCTTTGTTTTTTACAAGTTTTTTTAGATGTTTATTTTTGAGAGAGATAGAGCATGAGCAGGGGAAGGGCAGAGAAAGAGGGAAAGACAGAATCTGAAGCAGGCTCCAGTCTCTGAGCTGTCAGTACAGAACCCAATGCAGGGTTCAAACTCATGAGATCATGACCTGAGCTGAAGTCAGAGGCTTAACCAACTGAGCCACCCAGGCACCCCAATTAACCTTTCTTTATCTCACATTCTCCATTTGCTCTCTTCTCTTGGTTTATTTTCATGACTTTCTATTTACCTTACATCTCTCTAATTCACTTCAAAACTTCCAGTAAGAATAGTTGACATTTTCTCCTGATTGCTTTAACAGCTTTTTGACTTCTGCAGTTTAACTTTCCCAATCATTGTTCCAAAATGAGCCCATCTCCCTACTTGCCTAATAATGGGTATCCAAATTTTTCTCAACTTCTAGAATATTTAACAGCACTAGCTTCACTTTTTTTCTGAAAACTTCCTTTCTCCTCCTGTTACCATACATTCTTTCTTCCCTTTACCTTAATTTTTAAACACCTTTAGCCTCCTTGCTTTTAGAATCCTGTATTTCTTCATTTTTTTCATCTTATAAATATGTCAGTATAACTAAAACCAATGGTTATTCTTGACCTTTTTCAGATATCAAAATTCCATTTAATTTACTAAACATTATCGATGTCTGAATTTACAACTAATGTTCCAAATTAGACTTATATTCAAAATGTACCCATATCTCCATTTACCAGATGCAAAAAGGGTCTTTTATTTCTGCTAGTAATATTTCCTACCTTAAATTATACAAATTTGGGATATTAAAGTATCTATCTATCTATCTATCTATCCATCTACTTACCTATCATCTTCCACCTGTGATCTGCCAATTCAGATTGTGTAGCATTTAACGTTTTGGTAAACATGAATTAATCTCATCCCATTCTTTCTCTACATTTCTTTGTTTGGACTCAGCCCTATGATTCTCTCCTCCCTTGGGACTTTCCCTTCACTAGCTTCACCTTCTTTCTCTCCATCTTCCTTAGAGTATTTACTATTTATAATCTTTCTTTTTTTCTTTTTATTAAATTTTTTAACATTTATTTATTTTTGAGAGAGAGAGAGAGTGCAGGGGAGGGGGCAGAGAGAAAGATAGATAGAATCCAAAGCAGGCTCCAGGTTCTGAGCTATCAGCACAGATCCCAACACAGGGTTCGAACCCACAAAGCAGGAGATCATGTTATGAGCTGAAGTCAGATGCAAAATCAACTGAGCCACCCAGGTGCTTCGTTATTTATAAACTTTCAATGACATCCTATTGTTCTCAGATTAAGACCATTTAAAAAAAATTACTTATTTAAATTTATTTTTATTTATTTTGAGAGAGAGATAGAGAGCAAGTGGGGGAGGGGCAGAGAAAGAAGGAGAGAGAATCCGAAGCAGGTCCCGCATTGTCAGTGCAGAGCCTGATGTGGGGCTCGAAATCACAAACAGTGAGATCATGACCTGAGCCGAAGTCCAGAATCTGATGTGTAACCGACTGAGCCACTCAGGTGTCCCAAGACCAAAATTCATTTTTTTTTAAAGTTTACTTACTTATTTTGAGCAAGAGAACAGGGGAAGGACAGAGAGAGAGAGAGGGACAGAGAGAATCCCAAGCAGGCTCTGCATAGTCAGTGCGGAACCCAAGGCAGAGCTCAAATTCATGGACCCTGAGATCATGACCTGAGCTGAAGTGAAGAGTCAGATGCTTAACTAACTGGGTCACCTAGGTACCCCAAGGCCAAAATTCTTGACATATCAACAAAGTCCTTCAAAATCTGGCCCATGCCGCCACTTAAAATTTCATCTCAGGCTACTCTTTGCTTTTATCTTTGCTAAGAGAGATAATGTGTGATTATAAAACAGTCTCTGACTCCAGACTGTCCTTGGATCAAACCCAGTTCTACAAGTTAGTAGTGATTTTGAGCAAGTCTCTTAGTCTTTCTGTGCCTCCGTTTCCTAATAGGGAAACAATCTGATGACAATGGCATCAGATTACTGAATGGTAACTACTCACTAAATTAATTCCAACAGTTCCTTAGGAAATAATAATACCTGTAATATCTGTTCTTACTATTTGATCATAGGCCTGTGATCTCATGTTTTATTTTCTATTACTTTTCTTTCTTTTCTGTCCTTCCCTTTTCTGAGTATTTACTAAATTCATCAAGTTTCTTTAACCTCTCTCCAAATCTTTTTCCTCAAATGGCTTTGGAGTGACTCACACTATTTCTATTTACTTATTGGTTATTCTTATTTTTCTAATGTTTATTTTTGAGAGAGAGAGAAAGAGGGAGAGAGAGCAAGCAGGGGAGGGGCAGAAAGAGAGGGAGACACAGAATCCAAAGCAGGCTCCAGGCTCTGAGCTGTCGGCACAGAGCCCTACGCAGGGCTAGAACTCATGAACTGTGAGATCATGACCTGAGCTGAAGTTGGACACTTAACCGACTGAGCCACCCAGGTGCCCCCGGTTATTCTTATTTCTATTTATTTGTTGACTACTATTTAAAGATGCAAATCTGATTGAATAACGTCTCAGATAACCAATGTCTCTAACTTTCTACTGAAAAAGAGAAAAAATATTTTCAAACTTTTAAACTCTGATCACCACTCATTTTCCATATGACTATAATCAAGTACATTATCACCGCTCTGGTTTTACCACCCCCAGCAATTTTTTATTATCTGAAATGTTTATTTTGATATACCAATATTTACCCACTTAATTTTTTACAATTAGTTTCTCCTTGCAATCTCGTCTTTCAATTTTCTCCTAAGACATTTTTTTTTTTTTTGCGGTTCTTTTTGCAAATGAGTAAGTGGTAAATTTGTCTTGCCTGAAAACAATATTTCCTTACCCTTATTATTGAACAAAAGTTTTCCTAGGTAGGAAATTCTAACTTTATATTTCTTTCACTTTGGTTTCTTTCACTCAGAGTGTGGAAAGTATTATTCCACTGGTTTCTGATATGTATTGTTGCTAATAAGATATATATTGAAAGGACTTAAGTGTCAGTAGCACAATCTGTCTTTTGTGGGGGAGGGGAATATAATTGATTAGTTTTTGTTTCATGTTTGCCTTTTTATGCAAATCCATGATTTACTTGCTTGGTTTTGTTGGTTAAAACTGAGATGCAGCTGCACTATTTAGATGGTTTATGTTCTATCAGGTTCACCACGGTGTCCATGTTTTTGTTTTGTTTTGTTTTAGATTTTATCAGCTTCACTTGGTTGTATTTCTGCCTGGCTTCTGCAAATATTTAAAGTTTGGGAATGTGGATGTGAAACATTCTTCATAGTTCAGTGTTACCCGTTATTATTGGCTTAGGCCACAGTATATATTTTTTTTAATGTACTGTTATCTGTTTGAAATCAGCTCATTAGAAATATAAGAATTAATAAACATTAAGTTACAAATATAATGATCTACATTTTAACTTAATTATAAAGCTAACCATTACTTGTTTCTATTTGTTTCTCCTGTGGAAAAACAAGCAGTTATTTTTATAGAAACCCATGATTTTGCACACACATGCAAGTTAACTATAATGCAAGATTGCCTAAATCTGCCTTGGGTTACTAGATGTATTTGTTAACTCAGCAAATATCTATGCACTAAAACCAAATATGATGCATTCACAGGGGGGGATGGGAATTATGACAATAACTGAATGACGATGAATTGATTAGATTATTGCACAGTCTATTACAGACTGACAAAATAATGAACCTGGAATGTTGCTAGGCGGTCATCTAAACAGTGGCACTGGGCCAACTCTGCAGCCAGGTAACTTTTAGATTGTCAACAAATAGTCTGATTAGTAGTTTTGTTTGTTTCAAGGAAAAAGAGCCCAGGCTTGCATTAAATTTCAACTTATTAATGTTTATACTCATAGTGTCTGCCATTTGATTAAAAACAAAGTCATATAAGTTAACATATAATGTATTAGAAAATGATATACATTATATTTCTTAGTAAGTGTTTAATTTCTTAGTTGCATGAGGCCATGGTGTTCATAGAGGCTAGATCATACAACACTTCAGATTCAGATCTGTGGGACAGCTTTAAATGGATATATGAGCCATCAAGAAAGATAACAAATGAAATCTTAAAACCCCAGTCTCAAGACCTCTATCGTTGTATTTCCCAATTATGTGGTGATGGTTTCCTTAGGACAGTGCCACAGGGAGCCCTTCATCTACCATGCAGACTTTGATACAGGATGAGATTATAGACACTACTGAAAGAACATAATCAATATTCAGGCAGAACACAGATTTTAAAAAATATATGATCTCAGTTCATGCTACCTCTCTCTGCAGAGCTCTATAAAAAGGAGAACAAAGAGTACAGTCCTTAGCATTCAAAAACATAGTTCACTTTATGTGGTCTAACACTGTCTGAGCACATTTGTGCTTTTAGTGCTTTGCAAAGGTAGATTGTCCAAAATGACAGGAAGACAGTGTCTATGACAATATGTTTGCTCCCTGGTTAGGTCATGATTATATTCAACAAAAGGTCTGCTGCAAGTGCCATTTTGCCACACAGCCCTTTCTTTTCTACAACCATACTTCTTAGATATATGGGAGCAATGAACATTGGATAATGCTAATATTTCTCTTCTCTGAAATAGATGTAAAAAATGCTTCTACATAGTAATCCATAGATATCCGTTATTGACCAATTACTCTTCAAATATGGTCTCATTGCCCTTTAATTGATTGTGTCCGTTTAAATATTTCAGACTAGAAATGAAAAGACACAAAGAACTATATTTCTTCAGATCCTTATCAGGTTTGGAAATAATAAAAAAAAGTCCTACATTTTTTCTTTTCCTCAAACTTCGAAAAATTTCCAAATTAAGCACCTTAGAGTTTGGGGAGATCAGTTGCTTCACAGATTTACCATCTTTATTCTATTTCAAAACACTTTGGTTCTCAGCACTGGTAATGCTAAAATATATATAATATATAATATGTATAATATAAAATAATATGTATAATATGTATATTATATATGTATATAATATGTATGATATATATATAATATGTATAATATATATATATACACACACATATAATTAGACAAAGTGGTTCTATGTATGTGAGTGTTTTGTTTTGTTTTTTATGAAGAGAGTTTAGCAAGATAAGTTAAGCATGGTTTATCAAGTTCAAAACATATGCTGTTGTATTCTAAGCCGACATTGAAAAGGAAAGTATACTTTTTTCTGTTTGCTCATTATCTACCAAATACTGCAAAAGTCCACTAATCAAAGTAAAAATATTTTTCTAAGTAAAAATATAAAATATCAATTGCTTAAAACATTTCATTTTGTATTTTAATTAGTATATGTTGTTAAAAGTAAAAGTGGATATCATATAGAACAAATGTTGTGAATTTTCTCCTTCAAACACAAGCTAGAATACGTTAACATAGAAGAACCATTCATAGAAATTTCCATAACATTTAAAAAAGTTTGCTGGTAATCAGTGGAGGCATTACTCTGGATTGATATGATTCTTCATCATGGGTTGGGGGGGGGACTTTAATAAGGTACCCTGTTAACTTTACCTTTGGTAACACCTCTGTACTCAAAATCAACATCACGCCATGTCACATATTTGTAGAGCAAACGTGCCATGGTGGAGAGGTACACTGAAAATGTGTCAAGGGTTCATTTGTGTGCTAACCTTCAGAGTACTGGCATCAGCATATACCTTCATGGATACGTATGAATTTGACAGAAAATGAACATTGCTAATTTTATAAATATGGATCTTAATCATTTTAAAAATAATTTTAGGGGCGCCTGCGTGGCTTACTCAGTTGGGCATCCAACTTCGGCTCAGGTCATGATCTCACAGTTGGTGGGTTCGAGCGCCACATTGGGCTCTGTGCTGACAGCTCAGAGCCTGCTTCAAATTCTGTGTCTCCTCCTCTCTCTGCCCCTCCCATGCTCATACTCTGTCTCGCTCTGTCTCTCAGTAATAAATAAACATTTTAAAAAAAGCAATTTTACCATATTAAAAGGAGGGGTAAGGCAAAATGTTTACATGAAGTAGTGATAAAATATATGCTTTCCCCTAATGTTAAGGTACGTAAAATTACTCAAGGAGGAAGGGCTGAGGCTGTTTTCTGGTGTCACGACTAATAACGGTGTAGAAAGCAGGATAATCATCATAGATCCCATCATAAAGAGTAGGATTGGGTGGTGCGTTGGTCAAGAGTGAAGGGTATGCACTGGGAGATATATAGGCGCTTTTTCCAAAGAATGTTTTACATAAAACTGAAAGATGGTTTGAGAGTTGACAAAGAGTTCTGAAAGAATTCTGATTATCTAGAAATACATGATAGGAATTAGTACATTTAACTCCATTGTGTTCCATCACACATTAGAACATTTAGAACAAGGGAACAATTATTGTGTCACTGATTATCCTATAGTTTAATGACATAAGCTCATAATGAAATAAATAGAAAGGGAGATCCAAATATAAGATATTATTAGAAATATTATTTTGAGAGCTATATCTTTTTTAAATTAACATTTATTTATTTATTTATTTATAGGTTAATTTTTTAACTTTACTGTCTCTTTTCCTTTTGTTTTTTTAAACATAATTTATTGTCAAGTTGTCCAACATACCGTGTGCTCTTGGTTTTGTGGACAGATTCCCATGACTTACCCCTTACATACAACACCCAGTGAGAAATATTATTTGACAGCTATGTCTAATAAGAAGTAGCATTGTAAAGGTTAAGACCTTGGCCTTTGAACCAGTTGGCCAGTGTTCAAAACCGCCACTCACTAGCTGTGTGGACTTGGGCAAGTAATATAAACTCTCTGTGCCTCAGTTTCCCATCTGTAAAAAAACTGCATAATGATAATACCTGCCTGATTAGGTTGTTATGAGAAATAAACAGTTTTATACTTCTACAGTTCTTAGAATTGTGCATAGACCATATAAGTGTTTTTAAGTAACTAAAACAAATAAATAAATGCAGGATCATATATATGCATATATATACAATAAATGTACAATTTATTATTATTTGCTCTTTTATTTACTCTTACTATTATATATATAATTTAATAAACTACCCTTAAATGCAAACTAGTTTTTTCATGACACAAAAAGGAGACTTTGAAATATTAAGTGACTAAATCTTTCCATACGGAGGTTGAACTCAGTAGTGTATTAATTGACTACACTAATTAAACCAGAATGCAGAAAGTCCAATTTATAGTAAAAATAGTATAAATTGGTAAATTTCATGTATTAAAGAATAATTACATTTATGGAACATCTGGAATACGGTGCAATACTTAGTTCCGTATCCTTTCATAAACTTTGTCAAGGGATTTATTAAAAGAGTAGAAGAACTGTGCTTCTAGCACCTAGTTGCGAGACTTGCCAATAACGTATGTTGCATTACATTGAAAAATGAGAGCCAAATGGCCCTCATTTTTAGGAAGGATGGATTCATTAAATATATGAAAGAGCAATGAAGCAATTAAGGGTCTCCGACCTAGAGCAGGCTGCAATTAAGAGATAGGGACTCCCTTGTTCTAGTAGACATTCAAGCAGAAGTTGGAAGATTTTTATTAGATAATTTAAAGAGGGAAATTCAAGTTTTGTGCAGTGTGCTGGAATAGATGATTTTTAAAGTTCTTCCTAAGCCAGGATTCTCATAACTGTATGACGATGGAAAATGACTTTTCGAGATAAAGTAAAAAGGTGGAAATCATATATATAGTTAGAACACTTATAAGGAAGGGACTAAAATGAAGAAAAAGTGAATTTTCTGACTTGTTTGATCAACATATTTGATCTAAACATATCAACTCTACATGCATATGATTAGTTGGATGTTAATTAATTTCCTAATTTAAAATGGTAATTGAATGTAAATGAGATTAAAGAATTGAGAGGCTACTGATTCGTAAAAAGAACTATTCTTGGACATAAGGTAGGACTGTTCAAAATGTGCAGGTGGTACCCTCTAGTGGCTGCAACATGCACTGACCTTAAAATAAAGTTAAAATATACAATAGACTTTTTTCTTTTCTTTCTTTATTTTTTTGTCAATCTGTTCATTCTGGGGAACTTCAACCACTGAGTTTCAAAACCTTCTTACTTTAGATGATTAAGAACAAAAGCTCGAAAATTGCATACGATTTTACACATTCCAACCAATAGAGGGCAATGAGATGTCCCAACATGCACTACTGCCCCTGGAATTCCAAAGCATAATGGCTCCTGTGGTTCACAATTAAACCATACATGTGGAAACATGTAACACTCAGAAGTAGGAGTGAAAATACTGTGGTAAACTGTCATCTCAAATAAGAATAATAGTCTACACTTGTGAGACTAGTATTAGATAGCTTACAAAGCATTTCCCATACATCATCACGTTTAATCCTAGGAACAACCCTGGGACGGGAGACAGAGCCATCTTATCTTACAGACAGAGTTTATCTTGCAAAAGGGAAATGAAGAATCAGCGCAGTTAGATTCAAGGTCAACCATTTAATAATACATAAATAGACATAAAAACAGGTGTTTTGGTCCCTAGTTCATGCTTTTTCCTTCTCTTTACCATAATCTTTCTTCTGATACAACTTTCTTATACTGAATTCATATGTTTGACAAACTGCAGATTCTTTGAGTCAGAAATAATCATAGAGACCATGGGTATCAACATACATATACATCCACAATAAAACTGTGAACTCACATTAATATGTAAATTAGAGACTGTGTGTACATTAAGCTAATATTTAGAGAAAATGAAAAAATAGCATTTGATCTGGAGTTAATTGATAATGAGCTCTTTCGTCCAATATCATAATACTGAAGCAGATAATAAAACTATTTATTACAAAATGTATTAAAAATCATATTTCCTTTAAAAGGCATGCATATATATGTATGTATGTATATACATATATATACATATATATGTATGTATGTATATACATATATATACATATATATGTATATACATATATATATATATAATTCCTGGTAATTATTAAATATAATTCTAGAACTTAAAACCTAAATTATAGAACTGAAAAATATAAAAATTCTATCTGAACTACATAGACACAAAAATTATTGAACTTTATACAAGAATCACTCATTTCAACAAGAATATTTTCTGAGGAATGATGCTTACAAACTCTTAATCTATTTCTAAGGCTGTTCTACAGTTTTTGATGAATAAATTTAAAATACTTACAAGTCAAAAGAGGTGGGCTGAGAGACTACCCTACTGTCAATTTAGAAAATGATAGAACAAGTAGTATTTTTTGCTGTGTCTCCAATAAGCCAAGCAGAGAACAATGCTTGTCAATAATTCCTTAGGGGAGCTGCATATTTTTAGTGAAGTGTGTCCGAAGGCCACTTAATTGTCTTGTGATCTGGTAAAAATTAAACATCACCAATGAAATTAAACCTAAATTTAGATCAAGTGACTAATGTCAGACAAAAATAAAACCTATAGTGACTAAATTAATCTCAGGTAATTTGGCAAAGCATTCATGCCAATAAAGGTTAGAGACCTCTTTTAAAAGGCACCAAAGTGCTCATCCTGTTTAAAAGATGGCTGAAATTGCAAGTTAGAGTTTATTTATTAAATCCAAAATGAATCCAGAGGAAATTTCATAACCTCAAGACAAACATGTCATGGAAAACACTATTGAGGATCAAAGACTCAGATTATGATGATTTTTAATGATGTATTTTTCCTGTTTCAAAAGGTTACATATATTGTAGAAAAATCGGAACATGAATATAAGCGACATGATAGTGAAAGAGATATGCTCATAAAAGTACTACAGAGTTGGCATCAAGTGCAGATTTAAAATAGAAAATAGATTATTTGTTGATACATTCTGTTCGTGTTATTAAAACCCTCATGTCAGTGAGCATCCTTTAAGGAAAATTTATTTTTCTTAAAGTTTATTTTCAAGAAGTTTTTCATCTCTTAATATTACCTTTCAGTTAATACTATTATATGAAGTATTAGTGAGAAATTGAGAGCCAGCTCCTCAAGTTTTCCAGCAAAACATGCTTCTAGCCATTTGCATAATACAGTATTTTGCTGCATGTTCATATTTTGTATGGATCGGGGGCCTGGAGGACACTAACAAACACTCTATGATATCCAGAGATACAGAATTACATTATACTATTTCAACGAAAAGAATCAGAATATTTCTCAGTTTCTAATATTGTTTCTCAAAATTTAAAGCCCTCCTTTAAATTATATGGGTTTAAACTCAGGTTTGAAGACTAAGCATAAAATGTACAAAAATGGACAGGAGGTATGCAAAACAACATTTGCATAAAGTATTATTGCTATTAATGCCTATTAAAACATGTCTGATCTTTCAATGAGGTAAGTAAGTAGTATGTAAACATTAGGAAAGGTCATGGCTATGCTACTTCACACACCCTTCATGTTTTCAAGATGGTATATTACAAAAGCTTTAGATGAAACCTTCCCTGACCCAAATACGTACAAGTTCTTCCCAGTCGGTTAGAGCAATTAAGGATTTATGTTTATTTAAAGATTCAAATTTTTCTTAACCTTTTCTAGAGTATTGACCATGAACTTACAGTTTACCTTGGGATATATTTTAGTATACCACTCCAGAGAATAAGGCTTTCCAACATGGCAAATCAAAGCAGAGGCCACAGTTCAGCGCATGTACCTAAACCCAAGAGTTGACACTTCATCTAAGGCAAACACATTTTAAAAAGAGGACAACTGAAGATTTTCCGAACAGAAAATCAACTTATGGAGTCCCGGAAATCTTTCACCAAAAACGCACGCACCTTATAAAATTAGATAGACACACATTATTCTGTAATAGGACTATTATGTACACATTTTTCCTGATAGGGATTTTTTTGTTTTTATTATTATTATTATTATTATTATTATTATTATTATTAATTTTGCTTTCCTTAATTTGAATTCTGGTGAAAAATGAGGCTGCTACACATATTGGTGTAAACTTCTCCTGCCCTTCCCCTCCATGTTAAGATGCTGCCATTGCGTTAATACAATAGGTCAATCATTTGGTGGGCATCATGTCTTTTTAAAAGATTCCCACACTCAGATGGCTGTCGGTGGTGGTGCCAGTGAACCGTTATGCAAAGCCCCCCAAACACTTTGTAAACTCGAATCTTTGAGCACAATAGTAAAGTTCAGGGCTGGAAAGAGATAGTGTACTGAATACACAATACCGAGCTTTGTCTGATTGGGGCTTCTGTTAAGGAGAAGGCTACTTAATCTCCCTATTTGCCCTGGGGATTCTAACTGTTTTAATGTGTCCTTTTTGAGAGTCTGTGAACTGTAGAATATATGCTGGTAACAACTTTCTTTGGGGCTTTCCTCGGAAAAGCCCAAAGCTGCCAACACAAGAAAGCTGACACAGTGGTGCTAACAAACACAAAGGGGACCTTTAGCTGTTTGTGCAAACTGCCTGGCTAAAGTTTCATGTCATGCCTTGATGAAAGATCTAATTCTTTGGCTCATTTCATAGGAATCTAGCTTTTGTGACAGTGTGGAAAGGATAGTTTCTTCTTGGAGTTGGGGAAAAATGGATAATTTGATGTAACATCAAGAAAACATGTGATACATAAAATAATATAAAGGATTTTAAATTAATAAGACCATTAACAACAGTGGCATTTATAGTATATTGATAATTATGTATGTTGATCATTTACTCAAGTTGAGATTACTTTTAGGGTCTATTAATAGCATTTTCTTAAATGGGAAGTTTTGGTGAAGGGCAATTTTGTTCTATTATCATTCAAAGTTATAGATATACCAAGAAAACATTACATGGAAAGCTAACCCCAATGCGACTTTTGAAATCAGAAAGCTTTTTAAGTAATTATATTTGAAATATCATTCCACCTTTAAAACATGATTTATCTCACTCCAGAATATACCTAAGTTTCCACAGTCAGAAGGGCTAATTCTTTTAATCATTCAAACAGCATTTCCTATCTGAAGCTTGACTAAATTTACATGAGCCAATTTATCAATCTACTGGAGTTTTGCCATCCAGAAAGTCATATATTGCCTATAGGAGATCTTTTTATACGCTTAATAATGCTTGTTAAACATCGTATGTATGAGTTAGTGCAAAGTAGAAATCTTGAGTAGTGGAGTAAGAATATATTTTCACAAGTATAACAACCAAAGGGGTTTGTAATTCTGGATACATTATAAATTCACTATGTGATAAACAACAAAGTAATGACAATGAATGCTATTAAAATGATGACAGTAAATATCTAGCAGAGTTGTGGATTCATGAAGTGAAATAGATAATACCCCAGGTAGAAATGTTCATAGTGGATAATAGGAAAGGGTCCCAAGCCTCACAGTGTGATTCTAATCCCTGAACTCCAGGTTTGAGAGTAGACACCGTGCCCCCCACCCCATAGCTGCCTTCTTGGCTGGCCCAAATGCCTGGTACCTCCATCCCCCTTTGACACCTTCTCACCTCCATATCTCTTTGCTCACTATACTGACTTGTACATCTGGAGAGAGGCATGTTGAACTTAGTTTCACTCACTGAGAATGAAATCTCCCTTATCTCATGTAGTGTTTTGTTCTATTATAATATAGTTGACTTCTAATGAGGCTTTCTGGAATGCTTTATACACACATTGAAGAAATGCATTTAGCTTAATTTGAACGGTTAAAATAATTGTTTATTTGTAAATAGTGACTGGAAAGGAGTTGGAAATGGGCACGAAGGAAAGAATAAAAGGGTTTAAGATATTTGGCTCTCAGGTGGAAAATAGAAATGTTACAAGGTAAAGTACATGTTTTGATAATGTTTTCCAATATAGTAGTGTGTGAAGATTTTGCAAATAATTTATTGCTTTCCTATATATCTATCCAGGGATCAATACAGATTCTGCATTTATCTATCTACAGCCTACCCTTGTTTTCTCCTTAGGAATTGAAAATAAACTAGCTAGAGAGTACTTTTTGTCTTGAAAGGATAACAATCTGGGGCCAAACAAAAATAAACACTTCACGATGATTTTTGTTTTTGTTTTTGTTTTTAGCACCATGCTCAAACCAGCCAATTTTATTCCTTGTGATCATGGTATCTTTCCTGCCAGATAAGTATCTGGTTTCACTCTTAACTGAAAAAAAATGTTCTCATTGGGAAATGGTAGAACGATAACCCAATCCAGCTTAACCTCAATGCTCTAATTTATTCCACATGAGCCTCTCAGTGGCCAAACAAACTACTGTAAGGGAAAAGAAGAGATTTTAACGGTGCAATGGAATACCCTTTAATTCACAGGTATTACTTAATTCTGTGATGAAAGGGAGTTCTCTCAAGATTCTTATCTGGAGTGACACATATCTTGAGAGAGATTTACCCAATGAAGATTTTCATGAAGGAACTTCCAATTTTGGTCCTGAGCTGAACTCTAAGAATTTGTCTTAGTCTTAACAGAAGAGCACTTTGCTGTCATAAATCTTCCTTGTGGCTGGTTCTAAACTTTATGTTAGGCTAGAGAATCCCAGAGTTTTTCACCTTGAAAGCCTGAGCTTTATAACACTGTTCATTTGATTGCACCAACTGACTCCAGAAGCAAAACCCAATAACTTTAACATTTCTGGATTATTGTGAGGCAGAGCGGTTTATTGTCTAAAAACATAGTTGCTGGATTTGAATTCTGATTTTACCATATAGTAGTTGTGTTACGACGGTCAAGTCTAATTTTTCTTTTTTCAGTTTCCTCATCCATAAAATGGGAATAATAAAATTTATCAGGTTACTCTGAGTGTTAACATTAGCTGGGGCACCTAGGTGGCTCAGTCAGTTAAGCGTCCCACTTAGGCTCAGGTCATTATCTCGCAGTCTGTGAGTTTGAGCCCGGCACTAGGCTCTGTACCAACAACTCAGACCCTGAAGCCTGCTTCAGGTTCTGTATCTCCCTCTCTCTCTCTCTGCCCCTCCCCTGATCTCTCTCTCTCTTTCTCAAAAATAAATTAACATAAAAAAATATTAGCTAACATTTAGTGAATGCTTTCTAGGTGCCAGGAATTTTTCTAAATATATTTTTTTCATATATTCTTACATTTTTGAAGTAGGTTCTCTTATTATAGCTTAGTTATAATAGGTAATTTGCTCCAAATCACACCGTTATTAAATTGTGGAGCTGAGGTCTGAACCCAGGGGTTTGGATTCAAGAAGCCATACTCTTAACCCCTAAATGAGATACTCTACATAAAAAAACAAAAACAAAAACAAAAACAAACAAACAAACAAAAAACATGTGCCAAGGTCTCAGGACAGTGTCTAGTACACAACAGAACTCAGTAAAAGTCACGTGTTAAGATTTTGATCAAAACGATTGAAAGTACCTTCAGTCCTACTAAGATTAGATAGGAAATGGACTTTATTAATTTATTTTCTCATAAGAGAAACGGTAATGAACACTAACTGTAAACTAATTTAAATTTAATTTAAAATTACACCCTAATATAACAAATACTAATTTTACAGCAAACAGTATTGGTTGACAGTATTTTAAATCTCTACTTAGAAATATTATTTGAAGCTATACCTTTTTGTATACACAAAGAGGCACAGTTTTAGAAATATACCCTTTGAGAGTTTTTCAATAGTATAGTTAAAAAAAAAACATAAACATTAGTAACTAAATGAAACCTTCCAAATTCAGCATCCTATTAGTTGTATATTCAAACAAACTGAGCATTTAAATCATTGATATAATATAATTGGAGTGCTTAGAATTAACTATTTCTTTATTTATCTAATTTTGGTGATTCTGAACACGTCTACTGAAGGTATTTGCCTTGATATGGTCTTTGCAAAGTATCTGAATCCACAAAAATTTAGAAACACTAATATACATGATTGGAACATGATGAGTCATGTTGACTTAATTTATGTTGTTTGGGCATAGTTAAGTTTTAGCCTCACATGGTTTCATGGAGGAGGTCTGACCCAAGGTTCAGCTTGTAGGACTGATGGGCAAAGTTTGGCCGTGTAGAAACAAACAAAAATTTTTCAGGCAAGATTCTTAAGTAGAATCAAGTGAAAGAACACATGAGATCGCAATACATAAGACAGGGAGGAACACTGAGCTCTGAGAGAGACGAGAGACTTTCTGTAAATAGCAACTAAAACACTGGATAATGTTTTTTTCCTGATTCAGAGAGTGATAAGAATTCTGATTTCGTGACTAAAAGTAGGAAGACATGATGATGTTTATCATCTGCAAGAAGACAAGAGAGACTCTGCTTAGCCAAATGCTAAGGACAATGCAGAAGGATAAAAATTCATATCTTCTACAGTTTAGCCTCAGGAAATAACTTCATTACTCCAAGTTTCAGTCAGTTGATTAATTAATAGTGAACACAATATGTAGCCAAGGAAATGTCTCTAATTTTAAATGAGGTGATGAAGGAGAAAACTTTCATAACTTCTATATTCATTAGTTAATATATGCATTATACAAACATCTGGTAAGAGCATATTATCAGCCAGCTAATGTGTCAGGCACGGGCAGTACAAAGATCAACAGAGTACCCTTGTAGCCTTTTACCAGCTCACAATTAGGTAACGAACAAGTGGATTTTCTCTTGTCTAAAGTTATGTGGGATTTCATCCAGATCCAAAGGACAATGATTTTATGCCCAAAGAAATCCTTCAAAAGCTTTCAAGTAATAAAGAATCAGAGGTAGTAATACTAATGTGTACAAAAGATTGGGTGGTGACCGCATGACGGTTCTGTAAGATTAAAATTTTTATTCCACTCGGGTCCTTTTGGTATTTCTCTTTTTCCTTGGTGTGGGCCACCGAGAAAATGAAACTCCTCTAAAAAGCATCAAATTGCCTGAAAGAAAGTTAATGTGTCACCTGGATCCCGATAGTTAAGTTGAGTGGCACTATTTGCTGAATTTGTCAAATACTCTGTGTGGTGATGTGGCCGTTGAGATTCCTAAATAAGGCCCTTGTTTCTTCAATCTCACAGAAGCTCCTATTGCAAGGTATAAATAATTCGCAACACACACACACACACACACACACACGCACATGCAAGGAACAAATATTATTAAATTCATTTTACATGAAAGGCAAGAACCGAGATAGATTGATAAAGGACACAAACTAATTAAAACACAGATTTACGATTATGGCTTACTCTGTCCACACAATAGATAGAAATTGAAATGTACTAAAGTAGACCTTTTGAGCGGGGGGTTGAGAATAGCTCTTTGCATTGTTTTAATCATTTTAATAGTCTTTTTATAACTGACATGGAAAAGCAGAAAGGAATATTAAATTATATATTTAGAAGCTCATGTATGTTTTAAAAATTAAACATGTGCATTATGAATGCTCAATTATATTAGGATCAGCTGATTATTACCAGAGTGCACATTTTACACTTCTGCTATAATGCAAGACATAGATTTAACTGATCTTCTATAAAAAGCTGGACGAAGCTGTACAGGGCATATTACATTTTTCACAAGAATGCTTCCGAAAAGCTGAGCCCTGGCTGAGACTGCTGACGGACAGCACTGTCCTCGGGCGGCTTTACATGCAGACTGCCGGGTCTCCACTAGAGGGAGATCACTAGGAAATGGAGTGACGTTTTCCTCCACGCTAGGGAAAAACAAGAGGTGGAACCCGCATTTCCATAGAATCAGGCTTTTCTCCCACCGTGCTAACACATATCTGTAAGTAGAAAGCAGCAAATTAAAAAAAAAAAAAAAATATGCCTACTCACAAATATCAAAATATACTTAAGAATGAATCCTTCCTTAGACAATGACCAGCGATGTTTTGTAATCGTGAACATCAAAGGGACCCTAGGAGGCCGTTTCTTTTCCTAGGAACATTTTGAGAGCTGGTGTTAGCACACGTTTCCTCTGGATGTGTAAGAATTCTAAAGGGAATGTGCAGAGTAATTCACTAAAATTATCCAACAGTTTGATGTTTACCTTTAGCAATCTCTGTAGCTGCTGCTGGCAACAGTAATAGAAACTATTTAAAAATTCTATTTAATTAGTATGTATTAATGCATAAGTGTGAAATTTCTTAATTATATAGAAGCAGGTTTCCAAACCTGTAATGACACAATTATCAAAATACAATAACCCTAATTCTTTCTTTCAAATCAAGTGACACAAATTATTTGCTTCTGTTTTTCCCTCCTTTCTCCTTCCACCTTCCCTTCTTTGTTTTGTTTCTTTTCTGTAATGGTCATGTGGAAAGGGATGCTTAAAGTAAGCGGTTGGTTGTTGAAATTTGAGTGACTGATGACAAAAAAGGGGGTGATCTTGATAGAAAACTGTATCTTTTGTTGGAGAGAAAAAAAAGTGGGATAAAGGGAGTTTGGGTAACCCAACTCATTTTAATCCACCCCAGACAGTATTGAAAACTATGTTTATGAAGTGTTGAGATACTGCTGAAACAGGTCTTTCTAAAGACTTGTTAATTAAGTGGACATTTTTGTGATTTCCTGGTACCAAGGGGATCTCCATTTACATATGTTTAAAACTTATTTACTGTGATTGTTGGTGGGAGTTCAACAATTTTGGAAAGGAAAAAGATTCTTTCTGTCGCCTTCTGTCATGGCAAACAATAGCATCACAATACTAAACTCAACTAGTGTTCATGACTGTTGTGTTCAATTTCACACTAAATTTGGTCTCTTTCTCATGGGGCAGGACTTCCATTCTGTCCGTTATACGATATGAGAAAGCGCTCTGTCACTATAATATGTGCCACGTGATCCATGTATAACATAATGACTTTTAAACTGATTTAGAATTATTCATGATAAACATTCACTCTCTGGTTAAACTGGATGGGATTAAATTTTCTCATAAAAATGATGCAGTTTAATCTACTGTCGTAAGACCACGTTAAACTGTAACTTTGGCCAGAGAAAATACCAGAATGTGGAATGACTTAAAGCTTATTTGATCTAATAAGCCATACAGAAGTTAAGTGTAGTTCTTTCAGTTCCCGTTTTTTTCAAAATATACAAATTCTTACCAATGTTGTAAAATAATACAAGGTTACGTTGTATATTCTGGATTGTTGGGTTTAATTACTTTTGAAATAAACACAGTGAGCACATTGTGAAAAGGGTCACAGGAACCGTAAGATGCATGCCTTTGACTCCAATTAGCTTGATTTACTTAAAAACAAAGGATCTTTCTTTTGCCATCAGCAGACGACTCAATATTCTGAACAAGTTTGGTGATATTTAATGGTTGTAAATTTTATCTTCATTCCTTTGTGGAGAAAAATTATTTGGCTTATAATTAATAATAATCGGTCATTAACGAAAACTAATCATACTGCAGGCTTCTTATTTTTAAGAATGCTTATAATATAAAACTAATGTTTTGATATGTGTATGTGTGTGGTCTGTTTTTCCAATGATATATTTTACCCACCTAATACATAAGAGGAACACAACTGAGAAGTCAGTTTGTCAAGATGGAGAAAAATTGGAGTGAAAGAATTTAAATATATAATTGGATATGAACTGTAGTATGACTCATTTCTTTTCCAAAATTACATTTTAGGAAAGCATTTATTCCTCACTTTTAGTAAGGTTGATTTTATTTTTAATATAGTTTCATTTATAAAAGGCAAAATGGGGGTGCCTGTGTGGCTCAGTCAGGTAGGCATCTGACTCTTGATTTTGGCTCAGGTCATGATCTCATGGTTTGTGAACTCAAGCCCGGCATCGGGCTCTGCACTGGAGCCAGCTTGGAATTCTCTCTCTCTCTCTGTCTCTCTCTGTCCCTCCCCACTCATGCTTTCTCCCTCAAAATAAACTTAAAAAAGAAAAGATCACTGATAACAGATCACAATAACAAATATAATAATAGAAAGGTTTGAAATGTTGTGAGAATTACCAAAATGTGACACAGAATCACAAAGTGAGAAAATACTATTGGAAAAATGGTGCCAATAGACTTCCTCAACTCAGGGTTGCACAGACTTTTAATTTGTTAAAACAACAACAACAACAGCAACAACACATAATATCTGAAAAATGCAATAAAGCAAAATGCAGTAAACAAATTATGCCTATAATGGGCACCCAGGTGCCCCATGATTAGTGATCTTTGATGTTACAGCTGTAATTGTCTTGGGGTGCTTCAAATCATGCCCGAATAAAACGTCAAACTCAATAAATGTCGTGTGTGTTCTCCTTCTCTCTCTCTCTCTCTCTCTCTCTCTCTCTCTCTCTCTCTCTCTCTCCTTAGGCCTCCCTATTCCCTGAGACACAACAATATTGAAATAAGGCCAATTAATGACCCTGCAGTGGCCTCTAAGTGCTCAAGTGAAAGGAAGAGTCACACATCTCCCCCTTTAAATCAAAAGCTAGAAATGACTATGCTTAGTGAGGAAGACATGTCAGATAGGCTGAAAGCTGGGCCTCTTGCACAAGTTAGCCAAGTTGTGAAGGCAAAGGAAAAGTTCTTGAAGGAAATTAAGAGTGCTACTCCAGTGAACTCACAGACAACTAGAAAGTGAAACAGCCTTATTGCTGATATATAGAAAGTTTTAGTGGTCTGGAGAGAAGATCAATCCAGCCGCAACATTCCCTTAAGCCAAAACCTAATCCAGAGCAAGGCCTTAACTCTATGAAGGCTGAAAGAAGTGAGGAGGCCACCAAAGAAATGTCTGAAGCCAGTTGTAATTGTAAACCAAGATTTAAGGAAAGGCCATCTCCATAACGTTAAAGTGCAAAGTGAGGCAGCAAGTGCTAGTATAGAAGCTGCAGTAAGTAATCCAGAAGATCTAGGTCAGACAATTAACAAAGGTGGCTCCACTAAACGATAGATTTTCAATGTAGACAAAATAGCCTTCTATTGGAAGAAGACGCCATCTAAGATTTCCATAGCTAGAGAGTACAAGTCGATGTCTAGCTTCAAAGCTTCAAAGGACAGGCTGACGCCCCCCTTGGTAAGGGACTAATGCAGCTGGTGAATGTAAATTGAAGCCAGTGATCGTCTACTGCTCCAAAAATCCCAGGCCTTTAAGAATTATGCTACATGTACTCTGCCTGTTCTCTATAACTGGAACAACAAAGTCTGCGTGACAGCACATCTGTTTACAAAATATTGGTTTACTAAATATTACTAAATATATTGGTTTACTAAATATTACTAAATATTTTCAGCCTACCGTTGAGACCTACTTCTCAGAATTTTTTTTTTCTTTCCCAATATGAATGCTCATTGCCAATGCATCTGGTCACCCAAGAGCTCTGATGGATATGCACGATGATATGAATGTTGTTTTCATGGTTGCTAGCATGACATACTACCTGCAGCCCAGGGATTGAGGAGTAATGTTGACTTTCAAGTCTTATGAAGAAATTTGTACATTTGTAAGGCTATAGCTGCCATAGATAGTGATTCTTCTGATGGATCTGGGAAAAGTAAGTTGGAAATCTGCTGGAAAGGACTGACTATTCTAGATACCACTAAGAATATTCATGAGTCACTGGAAGAGGTCAAAATATCCATACGAACAGGAGTTTGGAAGAAGCTGACTCCCAACCGTTGTGCATGACTTTGAGGGGTTCGAGGCTTCGGTGGAGGAAATAACTACAGATGTGGTGGCGACAGCAGGGTAACTAGAATGAGAAGTGGAGAGTGTGGATACGACTGAATTGCTGCAGTCTCATGACACAATTTTAACTGTATGAGGAGTTGCTTTTTCTGGATGAGCAAAGAAAGTGATTTCTTGAGATGGAATCCACTCTTGGTGAAGATACAGTGAAGACTGTCGAAATGAGAACAAAGGATTTAGAATGGTGCATAAACTTAGTTGGTAAAGCAGTGTGAGGGTGTGAGAGGACAGACTCCAGTTTTGAAAGAAATTCTACTGTGGGTGAAATGCCATCAAACAGCATTGCATGGTACAGAAAAATCATTTATGAAAGGAAGAATCCATCCGTACGGTAAACTGCACTGCTGTCGTACTTTGAGAACTTACCAGAGCTACCCCAATCTTTAGCACACAACACCTGAATAGTCAGCAGCCGTCAACATCCAGGAAAGACCTCCCTTTAGCAAAAAGATTAACTCACTGAAAGCTCAGATGATTATTGGCATTTTTAGACTAAAATCATCTTTAATTGAAGTATGTGCATTTTTAGACATAATGCTACTGCACACTTAGTAAATGTAGGTATATAATGTAAATATAACTATACTGTAAATACAACTTTTATATGCATTAAGAAACCAAAAATTCATATAGATTTTGCTTTACTGAAATATTCGTTGTACAGTGGTGGTCAGGAACCAAATTTATAATATGTATTTATTTAACTAGACTTTCAGTCATGGAAATTTAGCTCATTTCTAGTTTGTCACTATTATAAACAACACTTTAAAGAACAATGGTGTACGGTATTTTTGCGTTGAATTACTGTCTTGTTGAAATTAAACATTAGAAATGAAATTAGGTTGGGGTGCCTGGGTTGCTCAGTCGGTTAAGTGGCTGAATTCAGCTCAGGTGATGATCTCATGGTTCGTGAGTTCCAGCCCTACCTTGGGCTTTGTGCTGACAGCTTAGAGCCTGGAGCCTTTTTCAGATTCTGTGTCTTCCTCACTCTCTCCCCCTCCCCGGCTTGTGCTCTGTCTCTGTCTCTCTCTCAAAAATGAATAAAATGTTAAAAAAAAAAAAAGAAATGAAATTTTCTTAACCAAAGGGAACACAAATTTAAAAACTTGGTAACCCTTACTAGTCTATTCATCTAAAGTGTATTTCTAATTCACATCTTCACTAACAGTCATCGCATTCTCAATAAGATTCGTGTTTTAAACCATCATAATATTTGCCAATCTAGAAGATAACCGTATTAATTACTTTATTTGCATTCCCTTTGTTGCAAGAGGAGTGTATTAGCATGCAATTATTAGAAAATGCTATTTGTTTTTCATGCATTTTCTATTCCAATCTTTTGTCTATATTTTTCTCAGCATTGTACATCCTTTTACTAATCAACTGGATTCTTTGTATATGAGGTAAAATAAATGTTTGCTATGTATCTGGCAGTTATTCTTCTTTTTAAATTTATTTATTTATTTATTTATTTACTTACTTACTTACTTATGTGATTCAAGTCAGTTAATCTTTGTCTGTATGAGGTTTGGCTAACATACAATTAAGAAGTCCTTTATATCCTAAATATTTTTGAAAGATAACAATCTAAATATCCTTCTATTACTTTTATTGTCTTAAATATTAACTTTTTTTTTTTGTATGGAGTGAGGTAGGTATTTCAATATAGTTTTTGTTCACCAAATTACAATATGGGTTAAAGTTAAAGAAATAGGTTTTGGAGCCCCACACATCTTAGTTCAAGTCTTGGTTCTGTCACTCATTATCTCTATGATTGGAAGCTCACCTCCTCTGTATCTCAATTTATTAGCTGTAGAATGAGGATGATGATTATAACGCCTAGTTCACGTGACTGTTAGGACGGCTGAATGGAACACAGTGGCCATCCCATTGTAAGTAGTGAATATATGATGGTTCCAGTTATTATTAGTAGTCCTGCCAACCAAGAGTCCCAATGTCATTTGTCTAACAGAAAGTCTTTTGAGATTCTGATTTATAGTTAATTTTATTTCTGTATTCTCACATATTTTATTTTTCTGTTTGTCTTTTTCAGTAAGACTAACACATGGCTTTAATAACTATGATTTCATGCTAAGTTTAGATTTCTGAAAGATCAAGAGCTCTCGTTTTCAGAAATGATCTGTAGGTTATTCTCCCATTATACTCTAGATAAAATTATACTCCCATTATACTCTGTCACATCTTCACTAAATTCATACAGTCATTAAAACATATGTTTATTGAGTATCTAGTATGTACTAGACAACATTCAAGGTCTGGGAAGTAGACAAGTAAACAAAACAGACAATAATTCTTACGTTTATGAAGCTCAAAGTTTAGTAGAGGAGACAAATAAATAAATATATACAGTATTATATAGTGATAAGGAATATGGAAAAAATAGAGAATTAGTTTAATTAGACCTTGCTGAAAGGCTCTTCAGCCAAGACCAGACAAACTTGAGGGAGTAGACTATATGAGTCTGTGGGAAGAGCATTTTGGGCAAAGAGGTCTGCAAGTGCTGAGGTGCTCTGATGGGAGCACTTCTGGAGTGTTTGAGGGATGTTAGGAATTTCAATGTGACTCAACCTGAGTGAATGAGGACAAGAATAATATTAGAAGAGGTCAAGACGATAGAGTAGAACAGATCAGATAAACATCTTCCCAGTCTTGTAGGATGAGTGAGTTGAGAAGCCATTGGGAATTTGGGGAAATGAATGAATGAATGAATGACCTAACTAACCTAACCTGACTTAATATGAAAGGGGTCAGCTTGTGTACCAGGTTGAGAACAGACTGTAGGGAGGCAAATATGGATAGAGGGAAAACAATGAAAAGGTAACTGCAATGACCTACGTGAGAGATGACAGCAGCTTGGATTAGTGTGGCAAAGATGGGGAAGTATATAGATTCTTATACATATTTGAAGGATTCGTTTTATTTTGTTTTGACTGTCGGTAATAAGAATGAGATAAGAGTCAAAGACAATTTCAGAGTGTTTTGACTTCAGCATCAAAAAGAATAGATTGTTTTATACTGAGATGGGGAACACTCAGAAGAGTTGTTTTGTTGGAAAACGGAAGTTCAAAGTTTTGTTTTTACTAGATATTGAATTTGTCGGGCCTGTTAGACATCCAAGTGAAGTTGACTAAGCAAGGGGGATATACTGGACTATTTATGAGGTGATGTCTGAAGTAGAGATAGAAAATCAAGCATTTAAAGATATATATACATATATAAAGATATATATACACACACATACATACAATTTAAGGAATTTTGGCTGGCATTGTTTCTTTTATTATTTGATTAACTGAAGTGTTATTTCTGAAGTACCATAACATTTGCAAATATCTTATACCGTCAGTTTTGATTCAGCTCTATTTTAAACTTCTTCTGATCCTGAATTTCTTTCATTTTAAAAGCCCTAAATAATAATGTATCCCACAATTACATAGCCCTAGGTATATGCCAGGGATAAATAGGTTGAGAAAATTAAGAAAATCAAATTTAGAATGTTATGGTTGTTTGAAGGTATTAACAGAGAGGCAGAAATCAATGATCAGTGCCTAGCTAGCATAATTAAAACCCAGAGTGAAAAAAATTTTAATACCCTACTTCTCAGTATGAAAAAAAATATGTCATAATCATGATAATTAGTAATTATCATTACTTTCTTGTTTCTTTAGCTGTAAAATGAAAGTAAATAATTAAAAAGAATTTCAAATATAAGATGTTAATCAAATTGAGTAAAATATTTCATGTATAAACTAAAATTTCCTCCTACCAAACAAACTTTTAAGTTCACTCTTTTGCTGTTTTAAATTTTAAACACAAACTCCAATATATGACATAGAATGGGAAATGAAAAACTCAAATTCTATTTCTTTTTTTTAAGTTTATTTATTTATTTTGAGAGAGAGAGGAACAGAGAGAGAGTGACAGAGAGCACAAGTGAGGAAGAGGCAGAGAGATGGAGAGACAGAATCCCAAGCAGGCTCTGTACCATCAGCACAGAGCCCAATGTCGGGTTTGAACTCACGAACTCTGAGATCATGACCTGAGCCAAGTTTGAGTCAGACACTCAACAGACTGCACCACCCAGGTGCCCCAAGTTCCATTTCTTTACCTTTATAATCTAGATGTAACCAAGTTTAAATGCAAGAATATATGATACCACAAGTTTTGGAGAAACAAAGCTCACTGAAAGGGAGTTCAAAATGACTTTGAACCCCAAGAATTTACCCTGGAAATGAATGTGTGTGACTGCGTCCACATGTATCAATGGCTGACTGTAAAACTTGGGAGTTCTATTAATTAATTTTCATACAAAACATGCCATTTTAATGAAATATAGACAATAAATATGTGTTAATTTGAAAATTTCATTAAAACTTGACAGTAAGCACAACTGTCCATAGCTTATACCAATAAATTATTTTTTCAGAAGAAAATATTTTCTCACTGACATTGTTTAGAGTTGATAGTGCATGAAAATAAAAAGGAGACTAAACTTAAATCAGTTTTTATCATTATTTATTTATTTTTTCCACAAAGCATCCCCTTACTGCCTGCACACAAGGTGGATACTCCTATTACTATGCCCTTAGTATGCCCCTCTCCAGGATGACATCCATGGTTTTATTTTGGGTAACTTTTTTTTTTATTGAGAGTGCCTCCAAATAAAATACACAATACAAATTGAAACAGGTAATGGCAGCTACATTTTCACCAACTCCCCAGATGAATCCTATGTACAGTTAAGGCCTGAAACCCATTGGATTTACAGCTGAGCAGAAAACAAGAAAGTGAAAGAGAAAGTACCAGAGTGACATGAGGACAGCTAGAAGGATCTGAGGGTGATAATCATACTTCCTTGCCCCACTGAAATGAGGCTTGACTATCTAATTTGCTTTGGCTAATAAATGTAAATCGAAGTGAGATGGGTCGCTTCTGGGCTGTAGTTTTAAGGGCAGGATGTGTGTTACTAAATTCTCCTTTTCTCCTGCCATAATGACTGGCAATGCAACACAGAGAGGTTTCTCCATCAGCCTGGGGCCTGAAGTGTAATGATGTAAAGAAGAACCATGCTTATGTAAGTGAGGAATAAACAACCTTGTTAGAAGCTACAGAGATTTGGGTGTTGTTTATTACTGTAGCATAATCCAACACTTTCTGGCTGACATAAATTACTTTAAGAAGGATGGAGTAAAAAAAAAATGGCAAATTTAAAATAAAGTTCAAATAAGGTAAAGTAGATGGGAGAATGTCTAATGAATTTGTCAGTGAGAAGGTCATTGGTGCATTAGCAAGAGCAATTTCAGCAGCGTGATGGGAGTAAAAGTCAGAAAGATTAATTATCCTGCAAATCATCAGTACTCCATGGACATTCCTTGATATGCAAACAAAAAAGAACCTCCAGGTCTCATCTTGTTCATTGCATGTGACAGTTCCAATCAGAAGTCACTAAATTTGAATTATCAAGTTACATCTTTCAGAGAAAATTAAAAAAATATATGATATTGCCAAAATTACTACTTTAAGTGCTCAAAAACAATCAGCTTTTATATTTTATCAGCATCATGGAAGATACTCAGTTTTCAACAATAATGTTCTTTAAAAAATGTTTATCTCAGAATTTGTTAAACTATCAATCTGAATTTGGGGGCGGCAGTGGAGGAACTCCAGACTTAGCAAATAGGAAGAAATGAACATAGCAGGGGATATCTCTAAATGACTCTTTTGTGGATGGGGGACCATAGATTAATATGCTTCATTGATTGATTCAGTCAATAAACAAATATGAAGGACCCACCATAAACAAGTCATTCTATGATACACTGAGGTATTCAATGGAGAATAATCATAAATACTCCCTCCAACTTCACAGGGCACACAGTCACGTGAATTTCATGCAAAATTATCTATTAACATTTTAAAGCTCAAAATGCAAAGTTTCAATGTCGTCTGTTTTATATGTGTTGTGATAATTTAAAAATATGTGAATAAATACTTTGATACGCTTTCCTTTGAGAGTGCTGCTTAATATTCTTCTCTTTGAGCTTGAGTTGGATTAGTTACATATTGGTTACAAATAGAATACAGAGGAAGTGATGGCATGTGAATTCAAAGACCAGGGGGCTTAAAAGACATTGTAGCTTCCTTCTTGCTCTGTTTCTTCTGGATCACATACTCTGGAGAACCTAGCTGCCAGGCCAGAAACATATTCAAGCAGTCTTATGGAGAATTCATGTGGCAAAAAACAGAGGCTTCCAGCCAACAGCCATGTGAGTGAGCCATCTTGGAAGACAAATCCTCAGCCCTAATCAAGCTTTCGGGTGACTGAAGCCCTCACTGACATCTTGATTGCAACCTCATGTGAAACCCTGAGCCAGAACTGTACTGCTAAATTGCTCCTGAATTCCTGACCTTCAGAAACTGTGCAAGAAATAAATATTTGTTGTTTAAAGGAGATAAGTTTTAGACTCTTCACTACAGAGAACAAACTGATGGTTATCAGAGGGGAGGTGGGTGGGAGGATGGGTTAAATAGATGATGGGGTTAAGGAGGGCACTTATGATGAGCACCAGGTATTGTCTGAAGTGTTGAATCACCAATTCTATACCTAAAACTAATATTACACTACATGTTACCTAACTGGAATTTAAATAAAAACTTGAAAAAAAATAAAAAGAAACTTTTTAAAGAAATTAAAAAAAATAAAACAGCTAACTTTTGTGATGATTTGTTGTACAGAAACAGATAATTAATGCATTTATCTATTTACTAATGTGTTCTACAATATAGGATTTCACTCTCTCTCCTGAGTACACCCTGTATTACTACCAACATAACACAATTAATTCTCTATTCTTTCAAAGATTTTCACATAATACATATTTCAAATATAATATATAATAATAATGTATAATATAATAATTGTGTATAATATAATGTTAGTTTTGTATACTTGCCAATGTAGAGACTTATTTTACAGTAATTTTCTTTTTTTTAATTTTTTTAATGTTTTTATTTATTTTTGAAGGAGAGAGAGAGAGAGAGACAGAGCATGAGCGGGGGAGGAGCAGAGAGAGAAGGAAACACAGAATTCGAAGCAGGCTCCAGGCTCTGAGCTGTCAGCACAGAGCCCGACATGTGGCTTGAACTCACGAACTGTGAGATCATGACCTAAGCCAAAGTCGGACATTTAACCGACTGAGCCACTCAGGCACCCCTACAGTAATTTGCTTTTTAATGAAATTCTAAAATACTCTTGTAAGACAACAAAGTTGTTTCAAAACTTATTAAAAATGCTTCAAATAATATTTTTGAGGGAAATTCATCTCAATTTAAATGAGGAAATGCAATTTTAGTAAAATTATTTTTTTTAATGTTTATTTTGAAAGGGAGGAGAGAGCTAGCAAGTGGGGAATGGGTAGAGAGAGAGTGAGAGAATCTCAAGCAGACTTCACATGGTCAGCAAGCTCAGAGCCCAATATGGGGCTCGATGACCTGAGCCAAAATCATGAGTCGGACACTTAACCAACGGAGCCACCCAGGTATCCCAAACATATGCTTTGTTTCTAGAAGTTTTGATTCTAGATATAATTAAAACCTTAGCAACAAAATAGAAAACTTGAATTTTGGCTTTGACTGGAGAAATAAGCTGGAGAAATATGTTTAATACTAATATCTAATACGTGTATTTATAATTACATTCACCTACATTATGCATAGTAAGAACAGCCTGGGTCTTGGAGGTAGTAAAAGGTGAAAACTAGAGAAACCTGCCATATTTTATGTATGTACTTACCTCTTTTAAGCTTTCACAAAAGGCTGAAAATCTCTGCCCTAATCACACCTTCACAGTGATGTTACTAAGAACCTTGAATAAAGATCTAAATGATGTTAGGAGGTCTGTAAGCCGCTGAAACTTCATAGGAAATATTGTAGGCACATGGCTATGTGTATTTTCCTAGGACATGAAAAGGTCATTGAATTCATCCGGTTTTCAAAAAAAGTTAAATATCATTATATTGAAAGAATTGTTCCAGTATATGTAAGGGTTGTTCATAACATCCTAAGCCTTTATGAAGATGTGTCATGATCAACTGTGGGGGATATGTTGAGGAATCCCCCAGGCTTACATTAATGGGTTAACAAGGCATAAAGAAATAGAAAGTCATAAAATGCTCACACCCGAATTTGGGTAAACCAGATTTGCACACCAAGAATAGGGGGTGCAAAAGCACCCTAAGAATAGGGAGATGCAAAGGTGCCAGGATTAGGGAGGTGCAAAGGCACTCCAAAACAGAGAGGTTGTGTGAAGCCCCCAAAATAGAGAGGGAGAGGTAAAGGCCTGAAATAGAAACAGTGCAAAGGTCCCCAATGCATAGGTATATAAAATGAACAAGATTAGATATTCAGGGTGGAAGCACCCCCAATTTAGTACTATAGCAGAAAGCTGCTTTCACAGGAGGATAGGGCCAGGTGAGGTAAATTGGTGAATTGGACTATGGACTGCTGTAGGCAAAGCAGCCCAGAGCAGAGATGGTTAACAAAATAAAAGGTGCCTTGTCAACCCTGAGGTTATTCCCCCTATCTGTCTCATCCCCTAGGCTAAGATAAACAGAGGTGCTGCCTCACATCCACGGTCAACAACTTTCCTCCTGACTGCGCGGGGCCCGGATTTTGTTTTGTATTAACCCAACCCCCTAACCACGAATATCTTCAAGACCCCTTTCCCTCACCTCCACAAGTTAATGTTCACAGATTCATTGTCTCTTCGTGCACATCCATCGCCATGTTTGTAGGCCTACTGATCCTAATAAAACCGGGGCAAGGACCCTTATTTGGGGGCTCTTGTCTTTTCCTGGACATTAGCCATCTCTCGCTTTCAATCCTGTGTCCCACTCTTTTGCTAGACAAGAGAGAACTTTAGACCCAGAGTCTGCGACAATCAACCCCTCTTTTTAGATGACCAAAGGGATAGACAGGCTGAGCAGGCAGAATCTTGTGTTTTTAGAGAAAATGTTCTCTCTCTCTCTTAAATATATATATTAGAGAGACAATATACATATTAATTTATAAATATTTATAGTGAAGATATCTATCTATCTATCCATCTATCTATCTATAATTTAATCCATAGGGTCCATTTAATGAGGTTTTAATAGCTACAAACAATTTAGGAACTGCCATCTCCGTCATATGGCTCTGCCGGGTTCTCTGTAGCATTTACCTTGAAGTGTGAAGAGTGTGCCAGTTAAAAAATGGTATCTGCATGGATTTTTACAATTAGATGGTTACCTCCAAAATAAGATCTGTGTCATAGCTGGCAGGGAGCATTTAATATGCCTTAGGAAAACAGCTGCTACATGTTACATGTTTTAAAAAACAACAACAAACAACTCAAGTGGCAAAGGATTCCCTGAGACAGCAACATTCATTAAAGTAACCTTATGGCTGATCCTTTTTTCTTGTTTATTCGATGTCTAACCACTCAGTTTAATACTTACCACATGAATTCTGATTTCTGGCATCTCCCTGGAGTTATTCAGAGGGCTTCCTGTGTGAAAAAGCTAAAATGATGCTGTTACCCAGGCTCTCAGAGAGTGGCCCAAGTTTTAAAATAATCAGGTGTTCTTACTTTGAACGTGATATGATTCTCGAGTTCAGTCTTGCCCATAATCATGGTGCTAGGAGTCAACAGATATCTTTTTTTTTTAATTTTTAAACATTTTTATTTATTTTTGAGAGACAGAGAGTGAGTGGGGAAGGGAACACCCAGAGAGACACACACACAAAATCCGAAGCAGGCTCCAGGCTCTTAGCTGTCAGCACAGAGCCTGATGTGGGGCTCAAACCCATGAATCGTGACCTGAGCCAAAGTTGGACGCTTAACTGACTGAGCCACCCAGACACCCCACTCAACAGATATCTTTACCAGAGAAGATACTTAGGAACCTGGCTGGCTCAGTTGGTAGAGCATGTGACTCTTGATCTTGAGGGTCATGAGTTCAAGCCCCAAGTTGGGTGTAGAGATTACTTAAAATAATTATATATATAGAGAGAGAGACAGAGAGAGAGAAGACATTTTCTCAAGAGCAGCACGAACAGTTGAGAGTTATTCCAATAATCAAAGATGGAGATGGTGGTGTCTTAGATCAAAAAGTAGTGGAAATAGAAAGTAGTTGGATTATGTAGGTATTCTGAGGGTAAAGCCAATTTGCTAATGCATTGAAAGATAGAGACAGACACACACACACACACACACACACACACACACACACGCAAAATAATTTTAAGGTTTTTTGTTGTGGTTTTGGGCTTTTTTGGTTTGTTTTCCTTTATATTTTGTTTTTCTTCTGGGCAACTGGAAGACAGGTATTGCCAATGAATGGGTTAGGAAAGATATTCCATAATTTGTTCACTATCTTTCAATTCATATGTACATGTATGTGTTTCATTTTTTATACAAATTGTAGGATACTAAAACAATGTCCCAGATCATGCTTTTTTTTCTCGGTAAGTGTATCTTTGAGTTTCCCCCTACTTACTACAGGTAGAATATAGCTAATTCTTTTTAATGGCTGCACAGCATTAGACATATAATATAGGTATAATTTATGCATTTATCCCTTTTAATTCAGTAATTTTTAACTATTTATCTTAGATATACTTTCTGGTTTTATTTCCAGGTTTTGCAACCACAAAAAATGCTGTGATGAACACTCATGTACAAACATCTTTGCGCACACATGGAAACCATCTGCAGGATGAATACCTAGAATCTGAAATTCTAGGTTAAGGCTGTGTTCATTTTATTTTTAGATAAATATTGCACTTTAGCTATGTTAATTAGCACTCCAAGAAGCAATATGGAAGATCCTATTTTCCCACACACGAACAAGATGCCATAACTTCCCTTTGTATATATGCCTTATGCCTGATTCTGGTTTATGCAGGCATATACTCTTAGATTGAGTAGACGATATGAAATAGATTGCAAGCTTATTTTTGAAATTACATTTTTAAAGTTTGTTTGTTTACGTATGTATGTATGTATGTAATGTCTACACCCAACATGGGGCTCCAAATCATGACCCCAAGATCAAGAGGGGCATGCTCTCCCAAGTGAGCCAACCAGATGCCCCATATTTCTTTAATTTGTAAGGAGAAGAAAAGAGAATAAAGAAAATATAATTTTTATGCAAAGTAAAAGGATATAGCAAGTGAGAAACAGATATGCAAGGTTAGCTACTATATATACACTGAAGATCATATATGAATTTATGAATATGCATTTCAATTGTGCACCCCTTCATAATTTATCTAAAAATGTGATATTTAGGGTAGAATACTCGGTATGTAACCTTAGCATTCCAACAGAAGGAGTATAATTCTCATTTCAGGCTTAAGGACAATTGCATAGTATTGGATATTTTCCTTCTAAAGATTCCACCAACTTCCTACCTTCAGAATGTGATGTATATAGCTAAAATTGATCTTGCTTGAAGTGAATTAGAGACACTTGTATATTTTATACATATTTGTGACATATCTCTATCTATATATCTATATAGATAAAGATATATAGATGTTTGGCAATTGGAAGGATTCATTCAAAATTATCTATTTTCCCTTGATTCATTCTTCTCTTACTGTGGTGGGTTATTTTACTCTACAGGATGACAGACTGAGATAAACTGGGCAAGAAGTCACTTTCTTATAAATGTAAATCTGGTGCTTTATATTTTTCAGGAGTGCAATATAGTCTGACACCAAAGCCATATTAAATTTTTCCACCTGAATTATAGAAGATCAAAACTTATAGAAATCAGTAAATAAAATCTGTGTGTTTTTTTCAGTTTATTTATTTATTTTGAGAGAGAGTTAGAGAGACCATGAATGGGGAAGGGACAGAGAGAGAGAGGGAGAGACAATCCCATGCAGGCCCTGCACTGTTAGCATGGAGTCTAACACAGGGCTTGAACCCACAAACCATGACATCATGACCTGCGCCGAAACCAAGAGTCCTATGCATAATCGATTGAGCCACCCAAGTGCCCCTAAAATCTCATTGTTAATTGTTACAATATTGTTAATTAATTGTCTTATAAAGTAACACAAGAGAGAAAGTGTTCTCACTTCCTTTCATCTAGTTTCAAGATGCTGTGATAACATTTACATGTCAACTCTTGAAGGTATTTTTTAAATTAAATATAAGATATATTTATTAAATGAGGATTGTTAAAAGATTGTTAAAAGTACGTGAAAACAGTAATTCTCACTAAGAGTAATATGGAGTTCTTTTCTCCTGATGACTGGCTACTTAGATCCAGTGTGTGTGTGTGTGTGTGTGTGTGTGTGTGTGTGTGTATATATATATATGTATGTATATGTATGTATATATATATATATACACACACACACACACACACACATATACACACATATAGTTTAATTTTATGTCATCATCTAAAGGAAATCTGATGGTATTTAGATTAATTATTCATAGACATATTTATTAATAATATACAAATTTTTCATATATTTCAGTATCATATTAGGTGCTATAAGCAGAACAGATGAGTCTATAAAATATTGTCTTTAATCTCAAAGACCTTACATTTATTTCAGAGAAGTAAAAATTAATACTAAAAAGACATAGACTTGATTGTTTACTCCGTAGTGTAGGCTCCTGAGTAGACTGGAATCTTTGACTTCCTTTCAGGGCCTTAACTAGGAGATACTCAGGGCTGGTTGTTACCACTGTGTTCTTGTTCCTACTACCATTCTCAAGTCTGGTCTGGGCTGTTAGGAAAAGGAGAGCTTGACTGTGAAGGCATTTCACCATCCGCTGCTCCTATCCACAACTTATCAGCACTCACAATCCAGGCAACCTTAAGGCTTTAGAGAAGGTGAACATCGACTCCTTAAAGGAAAACTGGACAATCATATCGTAAATTCGTTAGAGTTCAGACAATCCAGGAAACAACAAGGGCCAGAATGGGAAATGAATACCTTTTGCAATGGAAAAAAAAAGAAACAAGAAAAGATGACATTCGAGTATGACACTATAGAATGTAAAGGACTTAGAACGCTTATAAGCATGGCAGAAGACAAAGGATTCAGATTGCTGTGTTCCCTTACTTCTTTACAAAACACAATTTAGATAAAGAAATATTTCATTTTGTTCCAAAAATAAAGATCAATCTCCCATTACTGGTCTTTGAAAGTTGATCTTAATGAACAAATCTTAACCCTAAAGAGCTGAAATGTGAATACAATAGACATTAATAAGAAGAGACAGTTAATAATAAAAGCATAGCACAATGTAGAAATCAGCTATGAAAGTCTACATAAAGGCATATTTATAAATATATATACAAAGTCTCACAAACATCTTACAAAGTGAAGCAAACTTGCAAGTAGGTAATTTCTAAACAATTCACTTACTTTTAGAGAAACATCTCATTTATAAAGTAGGGACATTATTGTAATAGGAAACCTGGCTATTTCATGGATTTCCAGTTTCAAAAACTGCTGCTGATTCAGAAAATGGAGCTAGTGCTGGAATTTTCACTGAAAGGTGAACGTATGCTTTGTTTCAAGTAATATAATTCATATGTTCATTAAGACCAACACAAAATAAGAAACTGCTAAACAAATATCTTTGATAATTGTGGGATGTATGGTGCTTGGTGTACAGAAAACTAACTTATTTCCACTTGCAATTTTAGTACTGTATAATTAAATTGACTATTTGTCAAGTCAGTTTAAAACTATATCTTAGAGACAAAAGACCAGTGCATTAATCCACTAAGCTATATATCATTGAAATACTAATCAAGAGGTCAAAAAATGTTGTCACTGTTGTATTAAAAAGCGTTGCTCGAAGCCTGTGAGAAAAAGTACTGTTAAACAAGAATGTACCTTGAAGTCTACTGCTAATTCATTTTGAGACATTTCCTTTCTCATATCCTTCTAAATCCTTAATTTTCTACTTCATAGGCTATTATATAACCACCAGTTTTAGCATAAATAAACTACCTGAATTCAAGATTTTTCTCGATCCTGATTAGTTTGTGGAATAAGGGATAGTTCTACTGGACACTACTATACTAAAATGTGTTTGCTGTTTTCATTTAGAAATCCCTAGTAAAAAAATGATACATTAATTTGTGTACTATCCAGAGGGCAGAAACAGTTGTCTTCCTTTCAGGATACTTGGAAGAGTTAGTTAGTACAGAGAGGTGAAGACAATAAAGTTAGAAAAAGATGGTTTGATGACCAAGAACTAAAAAGAATGTCTGTTCATTCTCATATTCTTTTGTGACAACACAGATGAGATTTATAGGCTGAAAAATGACCCATATCTTGGCTCACTTTCCAATCTTATAAGCTCTTACAATTGTGCATAGGTTAATATATAAATTCCTTACTTCTTGTTGTCCTTCTGTTGAACTGGGGTTCCAAATGTGGCTTTATTAGAGACAGTAATCCTTGTACAGAATTCTAATAGCTACACAGTAGTATTATATTCTAAGAGGAATTTTAGGAGCAATACTTCCAACACTGGGTTCTTACCGCCATTGTCTTGCTGTGACCATGCTGATGACATGATATATTAGGCATGCTAAAAAAGAACCATGATATTGACATATGGGAGGAATATTCTCAGGGGTTGTCTGTCTCAGTGCAGATTATTTACCCTTAAAGCAAAACACACATGGTCCTGGCCTATGCCTGTTAAGCATTTACTGAATCTAGACGACAAAGGTTACACCCAGTGGGAATAAATTTCTAAACTATGTAGCATGACTATATATAAGAAACAGATGAAATATTTTATGTGGCCTTAGAGCAGATTACACAGTGTTCCATATAGTTGTTAATATATAGTAAACCAGAAAAAATATTACATTTGAAAGAATAACTTTTTAGAAGGGCTTCCTTTTGAATTAACTAATTTAATCATTTTCATATTTATTTCTCTTTGTTTCATACCTTTTTTTTCATATTGTCACTGTCCAAAATGGTAACCATAGATAAACAAAGACACAAAAAAGGTCTGGTCTCACAATTTTCTACCACCATAGAAGTTCCCTGATAATCACTGTGAAAATTCCCCCTGATAACGGACAATCAATATCTCACATTTTCCCTATATAGGTGATTATGCATCACAGGAAAACAATAAAGACATTTCTTTATAATATGTAGCTAATTTGTCTGTTGTTGTGACAGAAAGAAAACACAAACACAATTCTTGCTTTCTCTTCTAAAAACTATCTCTCTCTAAACTTTAAAAAAAGATTACTTGACATTTTCATTAAAAATACTCTTGTAACAATATGAAGAAAACATACTTTTTCTGCCTCTACATTGTTTTGTTTTTTTCAAAGTAAACTTGCACTTTTTTTTGCTTCATATTCAATTAAATAAATGAAGCACTTAGCACTAAACATTATTTATTTGCATGCTGGGCATACAGAAAATAAGATCTAGCCTATCCCAGAGGTGCAACAATTAGGAAATGTAAAGGAGACTGGTAGGTAACTTAACAATTATGTGATATGTGTTATAAATGAGAAGTACCTGAGTGTCCTGTAGAAGGCAAAACAAGATCTTCTGGGGCAAGTCAGGAAAAGTCTCAGATGAGATGATATTGACATAGATTTGCAGAAAAAGGCCATTTTAGACAAGAACTCAGAAGGACAAAGGGATAGAAGTTTGAAAATGTGTACTTGAGTTTCTGCCTTGATTTCTAGCTTTGAAAAAGAGAGCCCAACGCAGGTTCCATGGAGCCCAATGCCACAGCTCAATCCCACGATCATGAGACCATGACCTGAGACAAAATCAAGAGTCTGATGCCTGACTGACCCACACAGATGTCCCCATGAACTTAAAGTTTTAAACATGGAAACAACCTAAATGTCCACCAACGGAGGAACTGATAAAGAATATGTGGTCTACAGGGGCACCTGGGTGGCTCAGTGGATTAAGCATCCAACTCTTGATTTTGGCTCAGGTCATGATCTCACAGTTCGTGACATTGAACCCCATATTGGGCTCTGCACTGACAGCGTAGAGCCTGCTTGGGGTTCTCTCTCTCCCTCTCTCTCTGCCTCTCCCCCATTCACACATTCTCTCTCTCTCTCTCTCTCTCTCTCTCTGTCTCAAAATAAATAAATAAATAAATATTTAAAAAATATATGTGGTCTATACATATAGATGGTCCCAATATATGATGGTTCAACTTGGGATTTTTCAACTTTACAATGGTAAAAAGGCAATACACATTCAATAGAAATTTTGAATGTTGATCTTTTCTTGGGTCTAGTGATATTTGGTCCCAACCTCTCTCATGACTCTGGGCATAGGCAGCAAGCTACAGCTCCCAGTCAGCCACATGATCATGAGGGTAAACAACTGATAACTTGCAACCATTCTGTATCAATACAACCATTCTGTTTTTCACTTTTAGTACAGTATTCAATAAATTACATGAGCTACTCAACACGTTGTCATAAAGTAGGCTTTGTGTTAGGTGATTCTGCCCAACTATAGGCTAATGTCATTGCTCTGAGAGCATTTAAGGTGGGCTAGGCTGATCTATGATTTTTACTAGGTTATATGTATTAAGTGCATTCTCAACTTATCACATTTTCAACTTATGATGGGTTTATTGGGACATTACTCCCATTGTAAGTCACAGAAGACCTGTACCATGGAATATCATCCAACCATTAAAAAAGGAGGAGATCCTGCCATTTGTGATAATATGGGTCGACCTTGAAGGCATTATGCTGAGTGAAATAAGGCAGACAAAGACAAGTAGTGTATGATCTCACTTATATGTGGACTTTTAAAACAAACATGAAAAAAGAGTTCAGATTTGTGGATACTAAAGGTGAGGGTAAGGGGAGGGAAAATTGGGTGAAGGTGGTCACAAGGTACAAACTTCCAGTTATAAGATAAATAAATACTAGGGATGAGTATAGCCAACACTGATGGATGGTATATGTGAAAGTTGCTATTATAGTACATCATAAGATTCCTCATCAAAAGGAAAAATAAATTATTTTTCCTTTATTTTGTATCTATATCAGATGATGGATGTTTATTAATCTTACTGGGGTTATCTTGTCACAATATATGTAAGTCAAATCATTATGTTGCATACTTGAATCCTATACAAGATGACATACGATACTGTATGTCATTATATCTCAATAAAACTGGGAAAAAGAAATACAATGAAAAATATTTAAAAAAAATTTAAAGGGAAAGATGAGTATATGGCCAAGACAAAATTTATTCTATGTTATATAGCTTTGCTTGTTCCAATGTGGAGAAATGGGCACTGACAAGTAGGGTAACACAAAAACTGAGTAACATCACCACACACATTTAGACACTATAACTGTTTTAACCTAAAGGTGATGACTAACAACTAACATGTCCTGAATGTCTATTAACTGCCATGTAATATACTGGGTGCTTTAAAAAATATGATTTCAGTTAATATACATTATACACACACACACACACACACACACACACACACACACACACACACGTTTATTTTTGAGAAAGTGAGAGATACAGAGCATGAGCAGCGGAAGGGCAGAGAGAGAAGGACAGAACCTGAAGCAGGCTATAGGCTCCGAGCTGTCAGCAGAGCCCAAAGTGAGGATCGAACCCATGAACCTTGAGATCATGACCTGAGCTAAAGTCCAACACTCAACCGACTGAGCCACCCAGTTGCTCCAATATACACTATATTTTTGAGACAGTTATGCTCCTCTTTTATAGAGAAGTAATATAATTTCCCCAATGGCATCTATTGGTAGTGTAATCAATTTAAATGTAGGTCTGTCTCACCCAAATTTTATTATTTTCCCCAAAGCCACATTCCTATTTTTTTCCACACTGCTCTCATCAAGATGTAGATGAGTGAATGGCTTAGGAAGCTAAATTTAAGGATGTAATAGCTGGTTCAAGAGTGTGCAAATCAATAAAAAACTGCAAAGAGCGAATAAATCTTCTTCTTGAAAAGATCCATGATATGAATTCACATGATCCTATCTAAATTAAGTCTGACTTTTGCTCAGTAAGCGGAAATAATTTATGTTAAGTGACAAATAAGAAGCGATCACTAAGTCTTCAAACATCTATTTGAAACCATGTTCTGGGGATTGTGGGCTTTTGTGGTCATCTGATCCTTATGTATTCTAGGAAGGTCTGAAATAAAGATATTTCCTGGGTTTAAGCAGAAGGCCAGTCTGAAGGGAAGACTTCGAGATAAGACTATTGTTTGAACTCTTAATTAGCAGATGGGTCCCTTTGAAAAGAAGCTTGAGGCACCACTGTTTTGTTCTTGAACAGAAGAGAGATTACTTCCAGGATAATCTATAATTTACAGGATTTTGAAAGCCGATTGGATAAACTGAAGGTTTAGTACCTATGGCAAAGAAGAGGGGGTGGTCCTTTTTGTTGTTATCAGGCACCATGCCAATCCAGCAGATGGCTGAGGTATATATTGAAGGTGTTTTTGTGTTAAACCGATGGAGTGGCTTCCAGGGGCAATGGAAAAAAGAGCTTCACCATGATTGGAAACCAAAACTCTTTTTAAAATGCAGACATAGCTACTCTGGCACCTGAGAACACTTTGGAGAATTGAGATCAATACAGCTCATAAGAAAGAAGCCTAATGACATTCATGAATTAAGCGGCAAATTTGGTGGCCAAGCCGTGTATGGGAACAAATATAGCAATAAAATGGGCTCTACCAAATCCCAAGGGTAGACAGTGCAAACTCTATTAGCAAATCGTGATATAGTACCTATTTTATGTGAGTCACTGTAAACACAATTTTAAATTTGTAAAAATGATACGATATTATGGTAATTTGAGTAAGTAACTAAGAGTGTGATTAGCTTTAACTGAATTAATAATGAATTTACCCCCTGCCTGGAGGTTGCCTCTCGGACCAGAATCTCAGAGATCCACACTGTTTTTTTTTTGTTTTGTTTTTTTTTGGTTTTTGTTTTCTGTTTTTTTGCCTGGGAGCTTCATGTCATTTCACTTGCTTCTGCCTAAGGCTCTGACCCTCACAGTTATTCTTTAGAGGTTAACTCTTGGCAAAGCTCTACTAATCTGAGAATCACAAGAATATGTAAGGACAGAAATAACTCAGTACGTGTGTATTTTAAAGTTGGGTATCTGTAAATAGCATAACGTGAAGAATGGTAAATATTCCCATAATGTTGTCTAGGCTGTACGAACAAAAAATATTTAGGGAATTTGATGTAGTAGGATTACTGGGTAAGATTTACTTGTTTGAATCTAAGCATTTTAGAAGGGTACAGACAGTCATGTTAGGATTTAAGTTTTAAAGCATGATTCGACAAAATGTCAATAAATGCAAATGGGGTTTGTAAAACAAGTTTCATGTGAACCAATATATTGCTCAGCTCACAGAGTTTGCATTTAATTGAAGCTGATCTCATTATACTCTAGGGGATTTAGTCAGAGCTTTGACCTACCTAACGTCAACACCATTATTGAATCTTTTTTCAGCTCAAATGTTTATCAGTATTTGTGTGTGCATATGTGTGTATGTGTGTAGTGTGTGTGTGTATATGTATTTATTGTAATTGTCCATAAAAGTGTATATAAATTGATAATTTATATACACATTTACTCCTCAGGAATTGGTGCTTTTCATATGAAAGTGTATGGTATAAATTAAAAAATAGATATCATTTACAGACACAAAGTGTGGACAGTTTTGTAACTAGATGATTTTCTTCTCTTTAATTGTTTTCAAACCTACCAATTTTCAGCCGAGAGGCTATATTTCACCTGAAAGTCTGCAAATATAAGGTTGTAACTCTAATCACAGTGTCATGCTTATGTGATGTGACCACAGTTCTAACGATCAGCAGGAAGCTCTGAGAATCCAAGATTTTCAATCATAAGAGTAGAATCAAGCTGGTTAAACATCATAAATTGCAGCCATAAAACACAGGGACAAGGCAAAGATGTTATTTAACACTTTTAGGAAGTAATCACTAGATATTCCAAACATTCTGCTTGTCAATTGATGTGAGTCACTTTTAATTGTATCACTTTTAAGATTAAAAAACAAATTAGCAAAAGTATGATGGTTGCAAATTCGTGGCAATGGTTGGTGGACAAAAATAATAAAATTTAAGCAGGAGACGGCAGGTCTTTAGCAAATGTGTTTTTGCTTCACTTGCTAGAACTTTATTATCCTTGGACCTTATTAGCGAACAAATGGCACTAACACAGACATGTATGTCCAAGGAGATAAGCACATACATAAAAGTTATTCAGGATATTCTGCCCTTGATAAAGTATTATAATTATTTCCTTATTTGTGGAGAGTATTATTTTCAGGTTTTCTTTCAAGGAGTTTTATGATTCTTCTAATTAAGAATGGTTAAGTATATGTGTATATAAAATTATTACCTATACATTCCTCATGACTTGGGATAAAATCTTCTACATATGTCATGATAAAACAACAGGAAAATTCAAAAAAGTGTATCACAGAGAGGTCATCCTAATATAATTTCCAAACCATAAGATAGCAAGTTAAAGATTTAGTCAAATAAATTATTTGTTATGTAGTGAAAACAAAGCACATGTTTTACTGAACTGAATGGAAAACAAACAAATCTAATTGAAGCTAATTACATTAGTGCATGGTTTGCATATACGAGTAGCAGCTTATTGGATTTAGCAAAGTTAAGCTTTCATGTTTACTTGTATACATACTTTGATCTGAATATGAAAGAGGAAAAGAAAATAAGACATAGCTGAAAAGCAAATATGGACTAATGCCCACAAACAGGAATGGGTTACAGGTAAATTCATAAATAGAACTTACGCCCTGGTCTTATATCAATTTTTGTACTACTGACTGAGGCCTGGTGACTTCTAGGAGACAGAGTTCCCAAATACTTGGGAAATCAAGCACATTATCTACAGTTGAAAGGCAGTAATTACTGTAATAAATAAAGGCTGACTTTAGTTTAAACAAAAGGATGCTTTTTGTTGAGCAAGCAGTTTACAAATACAAAAAGCCCTATGAATTTGCTAAATGTTCTTCCACATTTATACATTTCCATCAACGTATACCAAAATCCCCCTAAAATAGTGAATAGACATTATTTCTCCTTAGTAGTTGAAAAATATTCAGAATTATTAAATGTAAATTCTATCACCTTTATCACATTTGAAATCTTTTGTAAAAAATCATCCATGAAGAAAGAATAGGTTTGTGTGTATATATAAATAAACATATCCATATATATTCAAATATATAAGTAATAATCACATTTAGTGAATATGAGGATCATTTCTGACATTGACTACCATTGAAGCAAATTACTTATTGGTTTTAACTAAGACATTTTGCCTTGTTTGAAGACAATGAAGGACAAGAATAAATCAAACTACATTTTAATTTAATGTATAGGACATTTGGGCAGTGATTCACAGAGGTCGCAAGCCTAAGACCCTGATGCGAGAAGGGAGACTGTGGCATGAACCCTCCAGGAAAACAGTGGTTCTCTACTCTGTTGACATGTTAGAATCATTTAGTGGAAATTTTAAAACAAGAGTATCAGTGTTTGTCTTCCACCCCTGGGGATTCTGATTTATTGGCCTGGAGCAGGTCCAGGGTATGAAAGCCCAGGTCAAGAATCACTTATCTGAAAAGAAGAGTGAGACTAGGGCAGGTTTGTCTTCTCCAATTTGTGGAATTCTAGATTTTCTCACTGAGGAACTCTTTTTTTTTTTTTTTTCTAATTAAAAAAAATCTCCTAGTTAGGTAACTTACAGTGCAATATTGGTTTCAAGAGTAGAATTCAGTGACTCGTCAATTACATACACTATGCAGTACTCATCACAACAAGTGCTCTCTGTAATATCCACCACCCATCTAGCCCATCTCCCACTCTCCTCCCTTCATCAACCCTCAGTTTGTTCTCTGCCTTTAAGAGTCTCTCATGGTTTATTGCCTTCTCCCTTTCCCCCCTTCCATATATTCATCTATTTTCTTTTCGTTTTTAATGTTTATTTATTTATTTTTGAGAGAAACAGAGAGCAAGTGGGGGAGGGGCAGAGAGACAGGGAGAGAGAGAATCCCTAGCAGCCTCTGCACTGTTAGCACAGAGCCCGATGCGGGACTTGAACCCATGACCCATGACATCATGACCTGAGCTGAAATCAAGAGTTGGATGCTTGACCAACTGAGCCGCCCAGGCACTCCACATCTGTTTTGTTTATTAAATTCCACTTATGAGTGAAATCATGTGGTATTTGTCTTTCTCCAACTTATTTCACTTAGCATAATATACTCTAGCTACATTCATGTTGTTGCAAATGGCAAAATTGCATTTTTTTTGATGGCGAAGAATATTCCATTGCATACATATACCACGTCTTCTGTGCCCATTCATGAGTCAATCTCATTGAAGAATTCTAAACTCTTTCACTGTCATGTTAGTTGAAAGATAATGTAATATTCAATTTAAAAAGTATGTCAAAGCTAGTGCTGGCCAAGTTGTAAAATGGAATTAGTTGAAACCATTTTATATGAAATTAGGCTATTTCCAGAAATAATCATTCAGAGCATGACATTTGAAAATCTGTTATTTCAAACTGTTCCTCACTGATAAATAAATCCGGTGTTTGCACTGGATATTATTAAAGTAAAATAAATGTACAATTGTAATGTTGTGCAGATTACCTCTGTCCCCTAACAAGAGCAGGAACCTAGTTTAGTACCTTCTGATTTTCTTAGATTATTAATTCTTATTGTTAATATTTATTTGACACTTAGGATGCATGTGCCACTTGTTTGTTCCACGACAGGCCTCCATGATCATCCACTAATTCTCACACAACCATATGAGTCAGGTACTATTAACATTGTTCTAAGGCTTAGGGAAGTCACTCAGCTCAAAGTCACATTACTAGATTATCTTAATTAATATTGACACAATCCGTGCTCACGCAAGATGGGTGACCCGCAAAGAGACGAACACTCTAGTCCCATCTTATTTGAAGGACCACAACAAAGCCACATACATGAAATCAGTATAGTATTGGTAAAGAATAGATGTGAAGATGAATGTAACAAAACAGGCTAGGGGCAGGCCCATGTATATATGGGGATATAATCTATGAAAAATTGCTACCAATGGAAAAAGAAAGATGGCTTTGGTAGGTGGTTTGGAGAAAACTGACTTACTATATGAAGAAAAATAAAACAGCATGTAACAAGTGGCCTTAACATGCACTGAAAACCAACATTTAAAAGCAAACCTGTTATTAGAAACAATGTAGAATACTAATTTTTGTGACTAATTTAAAGGCAAAACCATGAGACAAAATAAAATGTTATGAATTATATGAAAATGAAAGATTTCTGTTTAAGGCAGTATGGATAAAGGAAACACACAAATGACTAAAGGGAAAAGAGATCTGAAATATACAAAGTCAACAAAAGAACTCAAAATCGACAGGAAAAGGGCAATAACCACAAGAGAAAAATGGGCAGTGTACATAATCAGGCAATTTACAGAAGAGGAATCCCAGAAAACTGCTGCATACAAAGCGATACTTCAACTTGTTAATAATCAGAGAAATACAAACTAAATTCTATAATATGGTTATACACCTGGTAGGTTGGTAACCTCATGAACTACTGTGGTGTAGCCATTCTGGAGAACAATCTGGCAATCTGACAAGTCTAGTTTACCTTTAGGTGAAAACACATATTAGATCCAATTTGGATTTCACATATTAATTTTATTGTAGGGGCGCCTGGGTGGCTCAGTTGGTTAAGCGACCGACTTCAGCTCAGGTCATGATTTGCAGCTCGTGGGTTTAGGCCCAAGTCGGTTCTGTGCTGATAACTCAGAGCCCGGAGGCTGCCTCAGATTCTGTGTCTCCCTCTCTCTCTCTCTGCTCTTCCCCACTCGCGCTCTGTCCCTCTCTAAAAATAAATAAACATTAAAAAAAATTAAATATATTGGCGTGCCTGGGTGGCTCAGTCAGTTGAGCTTCCGACTTCAGCTCAGGTCATGATCTCACAGCTCGTGAGTTCAAGCCCCGCTTCGGCCTCTGTGCTGACAGCTCAAGAGCCTGGAGTCTGCTTCAGACTCTGTGTCTCCCTCTCTCTCTGCCCCTAACCCACTCGCATTCTGTCTCTGTCTTTCTTAAAAAGAAATAAACATTACAAGTTTTTAAAAATTAAATATAATTTTATTGTATGAATTCCATGTCTACTGTGAGTACTAATGGTGAAAGGAAGCAGTATGCTTTCTAAATTTATATTAGCACTGACATTGTTAAAATAATTATGTTTAAGCATTGTTTTGTCCAAATTGGAAACAAGAATTGTGGAAAAAAGATGGAAGCACAACGAAAAAGTCTGAGTGTAACATTTATGTGGTGGAAAGAGTACACCCCCCAGTTACACACCATTAGCCTGAAAGATGTCAGCCAATTTCAGTGATGTTGGTTACGGCTATCAATTGGTATTTATGGAGCTCCTGCTGTTTATATGGCTTTGGGAAACATTTATTTCTGTAGGCTGGATTGTCTTTTCCAATTGCTGAGGGTATCTAGAGGTCTTAGCTTGGATTCTAATTTCTACTTGTTTTCTTTCTATTAAATCTGAAGTAAAGTTATATATATAAAGTCCTTGCTTATCCTGGAAAATGTCATGAATTTAGTTATGGTAACAGAGTTGCTATTCACATAGATAGATACCTTGCTATTTATCTATGTGAATAGATATCTAATTAAAGCAACTTGACTAGCTAAAGAAATATAGTTCTAACAATTGTTTGTTTTTTAAAAAAGCAAATATTATACTTTAAAAATAAAAAAAATGCAATACTTGCCATATAAGGGAAAAGATAGTATCTTTGTTTTGCTAGTTAAGAGGTTTCTAAAGGCCTATAAATCAGGATTTACTATATTTACCATTTATGAGCTCCCTCTGGAAAACATAAAGCTGTATAATTTTTATTAGAATCTCCTAGTACAGCTCATTTTTATTATTGTGATGTCACATTCCCAGAGTTTCATTAAATTAGCAACACTTTTAATGAACCTTAAGTGCTTCCAATAGTTTTTCTTTCAGTACACTTGAGAAAACAAGACAAATAATTCTATTTTGATAATATGGGACAGTCTCTGTACCACAGAATGAACGGGGTTTCTATTAGCGTTTTATTCATGCATTATGTGAACTTAAGTCAACAATGAGCTGTGCTTAGTGCATTCATTTCCTGAAGGATGAATTATTTTTGCAAAAAACTGAAGTCTTAAGCAAGTGTTAAATCCTAAAACCACGTTTAATTTTAGTTAGACTACTTCTGAGTAAGTACTGGTGTAAATGATGTGGTACATCATTAAAACATTCAAGATACTTAAAGTATAAAGATTAGATTCCAAACGGTGCATATGGATAAAAAAACACAAACATATAAGTTAAAACATCATATGTATACAACAAAACACAAGAATGACAAACTGCAAGTACTAATCATTCTCATATTCATTATCTGAGTAACCACACATGGAGGTTGCAGAGGAAGTGAATGTTGTGCTGACAGTAATATATCACCAGCAAAGTCATTGGTTATAAATTCATTCTTCTCAAATATCCCTCTCCACTTGTATCTTGCACTTATCTCCACTTGTGGAGTCAGTCTTTATAGATTGGTCTCAGTTAAGCCAATAATCCAAAGCAAACACGTGTCGTTCGTAAGGTAACATCACAAATCTTACCATAGATACAGGACCTCAGAAAAGAAGAGATTTCCATGATAGTGTTGTTGGAGAACTGCTTATATTTTACAGAAAAACACTGACAGATGAGATTTTTTTTTTTCCAGAGACAAGCAAGTTAAAGGTTGAGGATGAGGAAATCTGTAAGTATAATGTGATGGATTCTACTTAAAGAATATGAGAATTCTGGTAAAATCAAATGTGAAGTGATGCATTTAATTAATCTTGTCATCACACAATGTTTTTCGGAGAAATTGTGTTAGACCCATAATTGATTCATCATACAAGTTACAATGGAGGTGCAAAAATAAAGCATATTTTATTAAACGTAACATATGTACGTAACATAAATACTAACTTTTTACAAGTTGTAGGTTTGTTTTTTTAAGTCTTCATTGCTTTTTCAATTTTAAGGGCATCTTGCACTCATATTTTGTGTGTATTTTGTGTGTATGGATGAATTCTCTTTCCATGGACATTGTTCATTATGATTACAGGTGGATAATGAGAACTACTTGCATCTTAAATGTTGACTGGGGACGATTTTATTTTTATTTTGTGCTTTTTTGGGTAAATTACTTATATTGGGAGTTTACTACTTATATAATCATTAAATCCTTCAATATAAGTAATTGTTATAAATGGTTGACAGTTTGGATTGCTTAATTTAATGAAGCTTATTAATTCACACATTTGTAGCACTCTGAATAGTTTTTAACATTTTGTTTTATAAATTATCATTTGGCTGAAATAAGAGGTAAAGCAATTTTAAATTCAAAAAATAAAATTTAACAGCATTTTCCCAAGAATTAGTGCAAACAATCCTAAAATGTGTATGGAACCACAAAAGACCTGAAAAGCAATCTTGAAAAAGAAATGCAAAGCTGGAGGCATCACAGTTCTGGACTTCAAGTTATGTAACAAAGCTGTAGTTACCAAAACAGTATGGTACCAGTACAAAAATAGACACATAGATCAATGGAATGGAACAGAAAACCCAGAAATGAACCCACTACTATATGGCCAATTAGTCTTCAACAAAGCAAGAAAGAATATTCAATGGGAAAAAGAGAGAAAGACAGTCTCTTCAACAAATGGTGTTGGGAAAACTGGACAGCAACACGCAAAAGAAAGAAACTGACCACTTTCTTACACCATACACAAAAATAAATTCAAAATGGTTAAAAACTTAAATGTGAGGCCTGAAACTGTAAAAATCCTAGAAGAGAACACAAGCAGTAACTTCTTTGACATAAGCCAAAGCAAATGTTTTCTAGATATGTCTCCTGATGCAAGGAAAACAAAAGCAAAAATGAACTATTGGGACTACATCAAAATAAAAAGCTTCATTCCATGCTCATTGATTAGAAGAACAAACATTGTTAAAATATCTATACTACCTAAAGCAAACTACATATTTAATGCCATTCCTATCAAAATACTACCAGCATTTTTCACAAAGCTAGAACGAACAATCCTAAAATTTGTATGGAATCACAAAACACCCTGAATAGCCAAAGCAATCCCAAAAAAGAAAAGCAAAACTGGAGGCATCACGATTCCAGATTTTAAGCTATGTTACAAAGCTGTAGTCATCAAGACAGTATAGTAGTGGCACAAAAACCAGACACACAAATCAGTGGAACAGAATAGAAAACCCAGAAAAGGACCCACAACTACATGGTTAACTAATCTTTGACAAAGCAGGAAACAATATCCAATGGAAAAAAGACAGTCTCTTCAACAAATGGTGCTGGGAAATCTGGATGGTGATATGCAGAAGAGTGAAACTGGACCACTTTCTTACCCCATACACAAAAATAAATTCAAAATGGATGAAAGACCTAAATGTGAGACAGGAAACCATCAAACTCCTAGAGAAAAACACAGGAAGCAACTTATCTGACTTTGGCTGCAGCAACTTCTTACTAGACATGTTATCAGAGGCAAGGGACACAAGAGAAAAAAATGAACCATTGGGACTTCAACACGATAAAAAGCTTCTGGGGTGACTGGGTGGCTCAGTCAGTTGAGTGTCTGACTTCAGCTCAGGTCATGATCTCATGGTTCATGGATTTGAGCCCCGTGTTGGGCTCTGTGCTGAGAGCTCAGAGTCTGGAGCCTGCTTTGGATTCTGTGCACCAACCCTCCCCCCCCCCACCGCCCCTACCCTGCTTGTGCTCCATCTCTCTCTTTCAAAAATGAATAAATATTTTAAAAAAATTTAAAAGATGAAAACGTTCTGCACAGTGAAAGAAACAACAAAACTAAAAGGCAGCCTATGAAATGAGAGAAGGTGTTTGTAAATAACATATCTGTTAAGGGGTCAGTATCCCAAATTTATGAAGAACTTATCAAACTCAACACCAAAAACCAAATAACCCAGTTAAGAGATGGGTAGAAGACATGAATATACACTTTTCCAAAGAAGACATCCAGATGACTAACAGACACATGAAAAGATCCTCAATATCACTCATTATCAAGCAAATACAAATCAAAACCACAATGAGATACCACCCCGCATCTGTCAGGATGGCTAAAATTAATACAATGAGAAACAACAGGTGTTGGCAAGGATGCAGAGAAAGGGGAACTCTCTTGCACTGTTGGAGGTAATGCAAACTGGTGCAGACACTATGGAGAACAGTATGGAGGTTCTCAAGAAAGTAAAAATACAACCACCCTATGTTTCAGCAATTTCACTAGTAGGTCTTTACCCAAAGGATACAAAAATACAGATCTGAAGGGGTACATGCACCCCACTGTTTATAGCAGCATTATCAACAATAGCCAAACTATGGAGAGAGTCAAAATGTCCATTGACTGATGAATGGGTAAAGAAGATGTGGTATTGTGGCATCTGGGTGGCTCGGTTGGTTAAGCATCCAACTCTTGTTTTTGGCTCAGGTCATGAACTGACAGTTGTGAGATTAAGCCCTGCACAGGGCTCCATGCTGAGCATGAAGCCTGCTTGGGATTCTCTCTCTTCCTGTCTCTCTGCCTCTCCCCCCACTTGCTTGCTCTCTCTCTCTCTCAAAATAAATAAACATAAAAAAAGAAGATGTGGTATATGTATATACCACACACACACAATGGAATATTACTCAGCCATCAAAAAGAATGAAATCTTGCCATTTACAATGACATGGAGCTAGAACGTATTATGTTAAGCAAAATAAGTCAATCAGAGAAAGGCAAATACAAAATGATTTCACACATATGTGGAATTAAAGAAACAAAACAGATGAACACAGGGGGAGAGGGAAGAGAAGAGAGGGAAGCAAACCACAAGAGACTTTTAGTGACAGAGAACAAACTCTGGGTTGATGGAGGGAGGTGGGTGGGAGATGAACTGGATGGGTGATTGGTACTAAGGAGGGCACTTGTTGAGATGAGCACTGGGTGTTGTTTGTAAGGGATAAATCACTGAATTCTACTCCTGAAATCAATATTTCACTATATTGTCAACTAACTAAAATCTAAATTAAAAAAGTTTCTGCACAACAAGGAAATGATAAACAAAAGTAAAAGGCAACCTACAGAATGAAAGAAGATATTTGCAAATGACACATGTGATAATGGGTTAGTGTCCAAAATATATAAAAATACTGATATAGCTTGACACCCCAAAAAAAGTAATCCAATTAAAAATTGGGTGGAAGATATGAGTAGACATTTTTACAAAGAAGACATACAAATGGCCAACAGACTTATGAAAAGATGTTCATCATCACTTATTATCAGGGAAATACAAATCAAAATTACAATGAGATATCACTTCACATCTGTCAGAATGGCTACAATCAACTACACAAGAAACAACAGGTGTTGGCAAGGATGTGGAAAAAAAAGAATACTTGTGTACTGCTGGTGGGTATGCAAAGTTGTGCAGCCACTCTCGAAAACAGTATGGAGTTTCCTCAAAAAGTTGAAATAGAACTTCCCTACGATCCAACAATTACACTATTGGGTATTTATTCAAATAATACAAAAAAACACTAATTCAAGGGGGTGCAAGCATCCCTATATTTATTGTAGCATTAGTTACAATAGCTAAATTATGGAAACAGCCTGAGTATCCATCAACTGATGGATGGATAAAGAATATGGACAATGGAATATTATTCAGCCACAAAAAGGAATAAAATCTTGCCATTTGCAATGACATAGATGGAGCTGGAGGGTATAATGCTAAGCAAAATAAGTCAGAGAAAGACAAATACCATATGATTTCACACATATGTGGAATTTAAGAAACAAAACAAATGAGTAAAGGGGAAAAAGAGAGAGAGAGAGAGAGAGAAAGAGAGAGAATTCAAGAAACAGACACTTAACTATAGAGAACAAATTGATTGTTACCAGAGGGAAGTTGGGTGGAGGGACGGGTAAAATAGGTTATGGGAGAAGTAAGGACTGCACTTGTGATAAACACTGGGCATTGTATGCAAATGTTGAATCACTCTATTGTACAACTGAAAGTAATATAACACTGTATGTTAACTAACTGGAATCAAAATAAAAATTAAAAAAAAAAAAATTTTCCCTGAACTTACCCCTCCCCCAAAAATGGTTTTAGCTATAGTAGAATACGGTGTCTATTGAAAGGCATTGTAACTATTCCTGAAAAACAATCAAATAATTCCTTACTATATGTGAGAATTCTAGCTCAATTTCAAAAATATACCATAGACCTTTTATTTCATGTTCTGTTTTAGCGACCCCTAAAACTTTGGTTTAGTTGCATTGGTTGATCCTGACAGTTGCTTGCAAAGCAAATTTAAATGAATATAGTATAAATGATAAAACAATGATTAATTTTTATCAACTATATTTTTTCTCTGATGCATTAAAAATGCTCCAAGATACATCTATATAATGTCAAATTCTTGAAAGGCAGCAAAAGTGTGGCAGAGTTACAGCTACTTGTGTAAAACAATGCACTTTCGTAATTGAAAGGTGGCCTTATTTTTAACTTTTCCCAGCATTTCACTTGGTCGTCTAGATAGTCACTTTTAAGCATTGACAACAAAATCCTAATGCCCATTCAACTTTTACAAAATTAATATGGTCATTCTAATACTTCCATCTGAATTAAGTACCAGAGAAATGTATTAAATTACAATAAAAGGATAATAACAGAATTTGTTTCTAGAAGCTTCTCTTTTTCTCATTTTTAAAAATGTAATCATAATTATTGAATTCAATTCGGAATTTCTCCTTATACAACTTTTTCTCCTTGTACAACTATTGTTGTAAACAGACACTTAAGATAGAAATGCATAAGAAAGAAATAGATTAAAACTAAAAGGAACTACAAGTATACTAAAAGATGTGGGTGTCTCACCTCTGGTTAGTTCAGAAATGTGTTTTCGTTACATTATAGAGTGAATGGTCTGAAGGATTCTCTTCAGAACATTGTCACTAATGAGGCTTCTGTGGTAAATCCCTATTCTAGAAATGGTAATTTTGTTCCATACAGTCTTTGTGAAAGGACTTTGTCTGTCTCCACCGGTTCTTTTTAAGTTGGAAACATCTAAATTGCATTTGAAAAAAGATAATGAATGAACATGTGCTCATAATAATCACACACTGTATACATTTTAAATCATAAACTGAATGACATAGTGTTTTATGTACTCTTCATATTCTTGATCTTAAGGTATATCACACTGTCTCAATTTTTTTTTAATAGAAAAATCAGTTTCATGCATTTGTTTCTGGATTAAGTCTTTAAAAACTGAGGTCATGTCTGACCTGAATGGACATTAAAATCCCAGCACATCAAAAAGATATTTTATAAGATTTAAATCGTAGACAAAAGATCTTTTCTCCTTTCTTCTGCTTTTATTTTAACATAGCTGTGTCAATTTAGAGGGCTTTCTCAAAGTTCTATTACATATCGCTTTTAAAATGCAGATGCTAGCATAAAACACAGAACAAAGTATCCCACATTACATAATGGAATCTGATAGAACTGCCATAATTCTTCAAAAGTAATGTTGATACTTTTTTTAAGACTGTAACCTCAAATTATGAAATATTTCATATATGCAGAAAAGTACACAAATTATAAGACATTCATTTACATATCACATAAACAATTATTAAATTTTTCCACCTTTGTTCTATGTCCTTTTTTTAAGTCAAAACAAAAATTTACAGATACTGCTTTAGCTTTAGCCCTGTCCCTTTACATTCATCAATTTCCCAGAGATGACCAGCATCTTAAAGTTGATGTAAATCATTCCCAGACATGTTTTTATATTTTTACTATATAGGTTTGGTTCTCTTTCTTTGTCTGTAAAATTAAAGCATTATACTTAAGAAGCTGATGTATCTTTATTACTAGTTTTTAAAATTTTTTATTAGAACCAACTGAATAGCATTAGAATAAAACTTGCCTAGTCTGCTGCCTAGACTTCACATCTTTAAAATTGATTTGGGGGGGAATAAAAAGCCCTTTATGTAACAGTTATTATGAAGTGTTCCATTTTTTCATGACCTTTGTTTCCCACTTGTATAATCATTTATACCGAAATTCATTAGCTTGCTCCTGAAGAGAAGCACTAAAGGCTATATAAGTAACCATGGGTTAATTGGATAACTGTGGTAATTTGAAAGCCTATACATGCTGACTTTGCAATTATTAATAATACATGAAGCTTACTACAGATAACCCCTACTTTGGTATGGGAAGCTACCGAGAGACTAGATCCGCTGGATTTGATCATTGTGGCACATCAGGAAAATTGCCTTAATCTGTCTCTGTCTCAGTTTCCTCACCTACAAAATAGAGACCATAAAAGCCACTCTGTCAAGCTTTCTTGAGGATTCTATGCGAGGATGCCAAATTCACAGCACTAAGCCTCCACTGGATGTAAGTTATCAAGTGAATGTGAATTGGCTACACTTCATACTTTAAAAAATAATAAGTAAGTTACTGACTCATTAACAGATTTAGACGCATTAAATGTAAAGAGTTTTCACTTTCAAGTTTCCTCTTGATATCCCATTTCTTGACTGAGACAATAATAGCCTTATTGGTGGACTTCCTGAGCTGACCTCTCCTGTGGGTTATTTTAAAGGCCCAGCATCTCTTCTCCTTCTAGTGATTTTGTAAGCACCTAATTACTTGTATTAAATTCTTTCTTATTAAAATATCTAGAATAATTTTTTATCTCTTTCCCTTCAACTCACCGTACAGTGGAAACTAATGTCAGCCACAGGACCTTCAGGACGACAATCTGGGATTTGTTAACTGTGTGACTTGAAGGGACTGAAATCTGAATGCAATTAGAAAATGAGACCTTACAGTAAATCTTAAAAGTTCTCATCACAGGGGCGCCTGGGTGGCTCAGTCGGTTAAGTATCTGACACTTGGGTTCAGCTCAGGTCATGATCTCACAGTTCGTGAGTTGAAGCCCCATGTAGGGCTCTGCGCTGACAGTGCAGAGCCCGCTTGGGATTCTCTCTCACTCTCTCTCTCTGCCCCTACCTGGCTCACGAGTGCATGTACTTTTTCTCTCTGTCTCTCTCTCAAAATGAACAAACTTAAAAAAAAAAGTTCTCATCACAAGAACCAAAAACTACCTGTGGTAATGGATTTCAAGTAGACCTCTTGTGATCCTTTGCAATATATACAAATATTGAATCAAAATATTGAAACTAATGTAATGTTATATGTCAATTACATCTCAATTAATTATATATATATAAAATGCAAATATAAATAATAAAGGGAAATGAGATCCTGGCTTTTTATAATATAAAGTCACATATAAGTATTGTGATATATCACCTGGGTGATCTGGAATGGAGTGCCAGCTGAGGCAAGGTTTTGGTGACCTGAATGGTTCCTGCAGTAGGCTATTATAACATTAATAAATAATATACAGGGAATTTTGGGGTGGGCTGTCAGCTTCTGACTGCAAGAATCATTTAGAGAAGTAATAAGTGAAGCATTTTAAATCCTTGGCTCAAGGCACAATCAGGGACATAGAGAATCTTTGTTGATTTATGGGCTCAGGGATATTATAGTTAAAATTCTGACTCAGTATTGCTGGATTGGGGTCTCTTGTGTGAAAATTGAGAGCACCATTGCGGGGGGGGGGGGAACTGGAGGAATCTGAAAACGGAATGGAGTTATATGGACGGGTTCAGACTACGAGAGCACTCCAAACACCTCAAATTCCACTGATCTTCCCTTGCCAGCAGGGAGAGCCCTTTCTGCCCACCAGATAAAGCTGGATCTACCTTGCTAGGAGACCTTGAGGTAGTTATCAGGTTAAAGGAAACCCACTCACCTCATACCCCACTCTAATGCTAATTATCTCTAAAGCAAAGATCTGATTCCCAACCCATCATAGCTATAATTCTTAGCTTAGGAAGAGACAGTTTACTTGATTTTGCTAATTTATACCATCAGAAACCTGGGGAATATCTATGGGGTATAATTCTAAATGTGCTAGGCCAGAAAAGAAGAAAAATAATTTTAAAGTGGCTGCATGTATTAATATGGTTGGATTTAACAGAGTTCTAGAATCAAAAGCCTAGTTTGAACAGCTGGAAGTGGTTCTAGCTGCATGCTTGGTATGGACTGAAACTTACACTCAAACGATGTGTTTAGTAAATAAAGTTTAGATGCCAGAAATTCTTTGGCATAACGGAGAGGGAGGAATGCACGTGGCTATCGAGCACTTGACATGTGGCTAATCCAAATCAAGATGTCCTTTAAGTGTAAAATTGTGCAAAAATATGTAAACTATTTCAGTAATAATTTTTGTATGGGTTACATATTGAAATACTATCTTATAACATTAAGTTAAACAAAATAGAATTTTAAAAATGATTTCACTTATTACTTTTTACTGTGTTTTTAAAATATGGCTTCCAGAAAACTTAAAAGTAACATGTGCCTTACATCTGTGGTGTGCATTCTATTTCTATTGGGCAAGCTTCTGTAGAGGGATTCGAATGTTTGAGTGGATTTATCATTTGTGACAAACTTACCCATCTTCCTACTCTGTCTTTTAAAAGGGCCCAGAAGACAATCCCTTTAACAAGGCATTTGGTACTTCACTTGAGAGAGGAGCTCCTGTATGCTTGAAAAGCATAGTGATTGTTCTCTGTAGGCTAGTCATGAAGTTAGGAGGCACTGCCATTGTAATTAGCTCTGATCTCAGTGTGGATGATATGGTTTTGGAGTGGCCAAGGTCAAATGATAGCAGTTAACTACCAAAGAGAAAGTGTGCATGGTCTTTACAGTAGTCTATGAACTCCCAATGATATTTTGCTGTGGTTTACAAATCATGACTCCTTAGAATTGAAATAGTTGTCAAGTCACCAAAGTATAATTAAGTTTAAATTAAAAAAAACATCTAGGTGTGGTGAAAAAGACCTGACTTGAGTCACATGTTGGATAGTCATGGCCTGTCACCCATCACCAGATCATGAGCCCTTGCCCGTGCACAGGCTGGGAACCCCATAACTATAGGAGAGGCCAGGTAGTTGTGAAAAAGGACCATGTGATACCACAAATTTATGTACTGTAACTTTCTGGACTTCCCTAAAAGAAGCCTATTTATCAAGACACCTAATTTAAAGAAAGGGAAATGCAGACCATTTGATACTGTTAAGGCCTAGAGATCCAGAACAATATTGTGTTTCATCAGTCAAATGACTAAATTTTATCCTAAGTACATCTGCTGGTGTGCTTGAAAATTCATCTCTGACAATCTTTCCAGTTACTGAATACGTAGCTGAATGAACAATTAGCAGAATAATACATTGTCTCCCTGACCCACTGAATGAGGAATTAAAAAAAATTTTTTTTCACATTTATTTATTTTTAAGAGATAGAGAACAAATGGTGGTGGGCAGAGAGAGGATGAGACACAGAATCTGAAGCAGGCTCTAAGTCCTGAGCTGTCAGCACAGAGCCCGATGCGGGGCTCGAACTCACAAACCGTGAGATCATGACCTGAGCTGAAGTCAGACGCTTAACCGACTGAGACAAACAGGCGCCCCAGGAATTTTTTCTTTTAAATAGTAGGAAGGCCTTAGAATTCCTACTCTATACAAAATAAAAAAATCAAATAAAACACCTTATCTCTATGAAAACATAGGAAAGTAAGCGCCAATATTAAGGACTTGAAATATACATTGGGTGTTTGTACTTATCCATGTGATTGAATTTCTGATTAAGGCAATCTAATTTCCTCCCCAATTCACTCAACCATCATCAGCTGGGTGATGTTTGATCCTCTACGTCAGAAAGTTGGGCACACACGGCAGCATGCCATCATCAAGGAGAACTGGCACTGACAAAGCAAGATGAGGCTTAATCGGTTACTGAAAGCGCATGATGTTGTATGTACATGTTGCTCCCATTCATGATGCATGTGTTCCTGCTACACTGCCACCTCCTGCTCAGTCCATACACACGGCCACCTGGGGTGATTCTCATCGTCAGCTGACTTAGCTGACTAAGTTTGATACTCATTTAGTTCTGCATGATATGTTGGCATTAGTTGGAACCGATGATATGCCGCATTGTATCCCATACAAGAGTGCCATGAAGGACAACAGGGAAAGTAAATCTTTACTATGGGAAGAACTTCAAGAGATACAACTGGTCAACCACTTTACCTGGAAGGAGAGATGATTAGAGGTATGGACCTAGACTGATTCAGGAATGGTAGCCAAAGGTTGAATGGACGTTTGGGGTGTTAGAAGGGAAAAGTTTAAAGAATACAAAAGCAGAAAATCTAGGCAAAAGACTATGAGATGGACCCTTTGAAATGAATTCAGAACTAATATTAGCACTCTGGGTGAACACTTACAAGTGAGCACGTGTTGCATAGGAGTCTTTTAATAAATAGACAGCAAAGTTGGCCCAGATGTCATTCAGCGCCTTCCTCTATCATCCCACTGCTTGCACAATTGACAGTGTGTTCAGGTAGCATGAAGAGAAGTTTTGTATGGATTTAAAGACATAGTATTACCCTCAACAAAACTGAATGGACACCAATACTGCTGACAGCCCAGTCTCCCCATAGCACAGAGTAATGCTGACCCATCAATGTGATGCAATAGCATATGAAGTCCATCCTGCCAATTTGGTAGTAGGATAAGTATATCGAACTACTTTCTTCATGGAAGAGGAAGAAGTGATATATTTTCACTGAACAGATCTTCTATGAATGAATTTTCTTTCCTCCCCCCGTGCTTTTTTCAGACCCACCATCTGTGTAATTGCTGTATGCCTTGTTCTATATCCATTCATCATGCATACCATGGCTTTTGGGGGGGTCTGGGTGGCTCACTCAGTTAAATGTCTAACACTTGACCTCCGCTCAGGTAATGATCTCACAGGTCATGAGATGGAGACTCTTCACCAGCCTTGGGATTTTCTCTCTCCCTCTCTTTCTGACCTTCCCCTGCTCTTGCTCTCTCTCTCTCAAAATAAATAAATACACTTAAAAAAAAGACCAAAAAAATCCCACTGATTTTGAACAAAGAAATTATTTTTTCAGCAATGAATTGAAGGAAAGGACAACTGAATATTCAGTATACTCAGTTATGGAACCACTGGATGCCACATGAAATAAAATTTCTTTCCTCAAGGTAGGGGCAAATGTTCTGAACCAATGACAAACTCCTTTTTTCATTGCCAGGCTAGTAGTGATCAGTATTGTTCTCCAAGTATTTCTAGTTCTCCCTCCTCTGAGGCCATGATAGAATTGCACTTCTCTACTCTGTTGATTAGGTGTGTCCATGTGACTTTCTCTGGATCACTAAAAGAGCAGTAGTCACTTCGTGCAGAAACTTTTTTTTTAATGTTTAATTATTTTGGAGAGAGAGAGATAGACAGAGTGTGAGAAGGGTAGAGGCAGAGAGAGAGGGAGACACAGAATCTGATGCAGGCCCCAGGCTCCAAACTGTGAGCACAAGGCCCGATGCAGGACTCGAATTCACGAACCTCAAGATTGTGACCTGAGCCAAAGTCAGATGCTTAAACAACTGAGCCATCAAGGCACCCCTGTACAGAAACTTTTAAAGCCAGTTCATGATCTTACTGCTATTGTAATCATGGAAGCCTGTGTCATGGTAGCATATCTGTTAGCCTTGGAAATCTGAATGACTATGTTAAACAGAAACCCTCTCCACCCATGTCATGCCTTAGGGAGACATACATTTTCATTACATTGCCTTGGAACACTTATCTTGAGTTGCCCTGGACATTTGATTTTTGCTTGTTACTACAGTATTACTTACTGTAGTACTCACCTATCACTGTGATACTAACATGTAGCTGATTCAAAAGTTTTTTGGCAGCAATGTAAAATAATAGTAAAATGGTTTGTTTGTGTCAAATGCTTATGTACTGTGTCATTGCCTAAGATTACCTCTAAAAATTAGACATTAGAAAAAGCCAGTTATCGGGGAGCCTGGGTGGCTCAGTCAGTTAAGTGTCTGACTTCGGCTCAGGTCATGATATTGCGGTTTGTTAGTTCGAGCCTCACGGCGGGCTCTGTGCTCATAGCTCAGAGCCTGGAGCCTCTTCAGATTCTGTGTCTTTCTCTCTCTCTGCCCCTCCTCCACTCACACTCTGTTTCTGTCTCTCAAAAATAAACATTAAAAAAAATTAAAAAAAAAGAAAGAGCCAAGTATCTTTTCATTTCCAAAAAACTAGTCATTTGCCAAGTATCATTTCCTTTTTATGAACTGGAAAATCCAAAACAAAAGAGTGGGGGGGTGGGGATGAGTTGCATGAGACCACAGCAGGGATCGGAAGTAGTGCAGGGATGAGACTTTACCCTTGACTGTGTCCTGTTAGCTCCTGACTGGAAGTTGAGTGTCACGCTGTTTACACGCACTGCTGAGAAGGCTTTGGGCCTGGGACATGTCTTTCTGGGTTAGTAGGGAGTCATTTCCAAAGCCAGGCCTCTATAAGCAATGTGGACCTTAGTTAAGCTCAAATATCAATCGTCTTGCAAAAATTACTGGTTAAACAGATTCTTATTGACTTATCCAGATAAAAAGGGAGTGACTTTGTTATAGATGCTATGACACGAGGAGTACATATTTTTAAAAATTTTCTTAAAATTTTTAAAATAATTTGTTGATCTGAATTCCTTATATGTACAGGTGCTCTGTCTTCAGGACATCACCATACCTAAAGAATGCCTGCCTACTTTATGTTCCCAAGTTTGTGTAATTCCCAATATATGTCTAAAATTTTTCACTGTGGAAATATTTTAAAAATCAAAGCATTCTTTCAAAATTTCAAATCAAAAATATCCATAAAAAGTATTTTTTCCACTTGAATTTCTAGTTGAAGAAAGTAAAATTAAATGAAATTTTCCTATAAAAATTAAGGCTTTTCCATTTAATAATAAGCTAAGACACTGTACTCTCTTCCCACAGTATAGAAAAATCAAAATATTTAACTGAAAGTTTTCTTACCTGAAAATATTATCAAATACTAAGTATAATCGTTCATGCCTTAGTTAACATCTTTTTGGAATGATTTAAATTTCCAAGATGTTCATGAAAAATTCTAGAATTAGAGTAGTGTTATTAATATGAGGACAATGTAAAATTTACTTAATTACGAAAAATAGGGGCGCCTGGGTGGCTCAGTCAAACGTCCGACTGTTGGTTTCAGTTCAGGTCATGATCTCACGGTTCCTAGGTTGGAGCCCCACATTGGGGTCTGCACTGACAGTGTGGAACCTGCTTAGGATTCTCTCTCTCAACTCTCTCTGCCCTCCCCCTCCCAAAATAAATACACTTAAAATAATAATTGAGATAAACTGCTTTAAACTGTTCTTTTATAGAACCTATTGTCATCAGAGTTCAGCTTACTTTTTGACACTCAAATCAACCTGAAGCTTCCACGTCTGCTCCCTTAAGTTTCAGGAAGACAGATGTAGGCATATCTGCTCCCTATTGTCAATAATAATGAAAATAAAACTATTTTTTTTCCTCTTTCTCTCAATTTTGGAATATTATACATAAATTCAACCCATGATCCCAATCTTCTGTCTCATTTGCTCCCTTTCCCATTTTTGAGAACTGGCAAAAATTTTCTAGTAATTGAGGTCACTCAAAACAAATCACAAATTTGACAGTTTTATAATTCTGGGGAAAAAAGAAACATGTATCTCTTTTCCTTAACTGCTTAAGACTAGCTCAATAAGTTAAGTTGATGTGGCATATATTATTCCAATATGTGTCTATAACAAGTAGAAATGGCTTAATTTATTGTTTTAAGAAATGTTTATTAATTTATTATACAAAAATTAATGCACAACCAGGGCACAAGCTGGCAAACTGCATGTCAATGAGCAGACCATCAGATACAATGATCCAGAGAGGAATCATGCATGATGTTGACTTTAACATTTTAGATCTTATATACCGCCATATTCCTAATACAAGGCTCTCCCCAGAGCAGGTACTCAATATGTGAATTGGTTCAAGTAAATGAATAAGTGATTATCCAGATATTTCATAGAGAGTAAGCTACTTGACATGAACTTGTAAATTAGTGTTATTTTTCTAGAGCCAAATATAAGGTACTTTAAAAAGTCTATGTAAGCACTAAAGTATAGTGTTAGTTTTATTCTGCAGTTTATTTTCCTACAAGTTCTCATCTCCTATCAATTCTGTGAAGTTTTATTTATTTATTTATTTATTTATTTATTTATTTATTTATTTATTTATATTTTGAGTGCACCAGCTAGAGAGAGGGGCAGAGGGAGGGGGGAGAGAGAGAGAGAGAGAGAGAGAGAGAGAGAGAGAGAGAGAGAGAATCTTAACAGGTTCCATGCTCAGTTTGGAGCTTGACATGGGGCTCGATCCCACAACCCTGGGATCATGACCTGAGTCAAAATCAAGAATCTGTCACTCAACCCACTAAGCTACCCAGGTGTCCCTCTGTGAAGTATTTTAAGTTAGAAAAAACACTAAAAATTTAATTTGGAGGATGTTAAATCTTTATTGCTAAATATCTATACTATCTTTGTAAAATCATGATAGCTTTAAGGGTCCTAGTTTCCTCACCTGTAAATTGATGGCTTTTAGGTGGATTTCTAATACTTTATCTATATTTTGGGAACTGCAGACATATAGTAGAAAAAACAGTTGACTAGAATCAGAGAAATTACTTTAAATATCAACGAGCTTATGGAAACTCTTTATAAATATCAGTAAATAAGAAAGAGCTTTCAGAAATTTACATATAATAAACAAACACAAAATAATTCTAAAAGCATTGGTAGGCAATAAACAGCAAGAATGTTTCCCAGAAAAAAGAAGAGAAAGGCAAACCAAGAAACAGACTCAGCTATAGAGAACAAACTGATAGTTACCAGAGGGCAGGTGGACAGGTGGGGCACGTAAAATAGGGGATGGGGATTAAGGAGTGAACTTGTGATGAGCACCAAGCATTGTATGGAAGTGTTGGATCCCTATATTGTACACCTGAAACTAATATTACACTGCATGTTAACTAACTGGAATTTAAACAAAAACTTTTAAAAAAAGAATGTTTCCAAGAAAGTTGGGAGGAAAATGACAAATAGTTAGAAAATAGGGAAGAAAAGATAAGAGATTCAATGAATCAATCTAAAAGGTCCACTGCCTAAGAGCGATTCCAAACAAAGGGCAGCGGACAATACAGTGACTGGTGTTCTCAAAAAATAATTTAAGAAAATTTCCCATAATGAAGATATATGATTCTCCCATTTGCAAGGCCCCTCGAGTACCCAGCATAATCAAGAAAAGCAAATAAACAATAAGCAAAAATGGACAAGCCACCACCACAAAGCACATCAGAGTAAAACTTCCTTGTTTTTGACATTTTAAAAGTTCTATTGTGAGGTGCTTTCTGAGACAAGGCTTCTGTTAACAAGGAGATAAACCCAAAAAAGAGGAAGAAATGAGATCTAGAAATAAGAGATCCAACAAAAACAAGTGAAGGAAAAAATCCCAGGGCTAGAGAGAAACCGGTCATTTTGAGACGAAAACGTGGAGTATTTTATGAGGCAGATGCCTGGAAAAACCTCAGATTAGTGGAGTATTAGATAGGATTAAGCCTATAGGAAGTTTAAAAATGCAATTATTAACTGCAGAAAATAAACAATCTCATATAAAGAAAGAAATGCAATTATAGTATTTTACTTGACTCTGCAGTAGATTCATCTGGGGAAAATTTGCTTCATAATACCAATGTAAACTGTTAATTTGACAAAGAATGCGATGGCAAAAGAATGAGTAAAAGAAAATACCTAATATTGACAAATCAAGAATCATTTGTGGATACATATTATTTAAAAATAGAAAGGAAACTATCAGAAGATACATCCAAAAGAGTAAAAGAGGTTAAGAGTAAGCGGGTTCAAGGATAGGAAGGTAAAATGGGACTCTCTTGGTTTTGTTTAAAGCTTTTGTCCTATTTGATTTTTTAAAAATGATGTGCACCAGTCAGTGTGATGATAAAGAACCTATGATAGGGGCGCCTGGGTGGCGCAGTCGGTTAAGCGTCTGACTTCAGCCAGGTCACGATCTCGCGGTCCGTGAATTCGAGCCCCGCGTCAGGCTCTGGGCTGATGGCTCGGAGCCTGGAGCCTGTTTCCGATTCTGTGTCTCCCTCTCTCTCTGCCCCTCCCCCGTTCATGCTCTGTCTCTCTCTGTCCCAAAAATAAATAAAAAACGTTGAAAAAAAAAAAAAAGAACCTATGATAAAAATTGGCAGGGCCCTAAAATGTTGGTGACCAGAACTGTGCTGTTGCATAGGAGCATGGTTAAGCTATTCAATTTCTAACCACACGCTCAAATGAAGCTTGTAGCCACCACCTCAACGGCCTCTGCAATGTTGGAAAAAAGTATGGTTAATGAGGGACTATTTCTATTCTAGAATGCTGAGGCAGACAGTAGGCACTGTTGCTTTTAACAATAGCGCCTTCCTGAGAAAGTGGCAATGAGCATTAGTGTTGAGAAAATTGCACTGCATACATGGAATGATAATAAATGCTGGTTATTAGCATCAATGCATACATTTTTAAAAATGCACATGCCAAAATGGAATTTTTGTTTGATCATAATTGTGAAACTCTATAATTAAGAATGCAGAGGGACAGAAGAATCAATGTCCCCTAGCAATGAACAGTTACTTGTCCAAATTCTAAAACATGAGGCAAAATATGTTTTGGGGTTGCTATTTGAGTGCATGTGGGCAAACACACTAATGTGTCCAAGATATATTTTTTTTCAATAAGACAGAATATATCTTGTTTCCTTTTAAACAGAATTATAACCAAACTTTACTCGGAATGGGTAGAAGTGGGTAGAAGGGTAGAAGATTCTACTATGTCCATTTGAAATTACTCTGGAGTTTCTAACTTTCCAAGGCTAGATTTTTTACTTAAATTGGTACTGACATAACGTTGATAATTGTTCAGTTTTAGGATTTTAAATTTGTGGTAAGGTTTTCTTCCATTATACTACTATAAATATAGGAGTCTAATCCTTAAAACACCTATAGAGATGGGGGAGATTGTTTTATTTTTAAAATAAAACGTGAAAATGGGGACAAACAATATATTTCAGACATTACAAATAAAGTTTATAGACTTTTTTTGGTTCTCAGAAAAACAAATAAAATTCATACATTTTCTAACAAATAATTAGCACTTTCTAAAAAGGTTATGGATGCTGGTAGGAAGTCAGTAGCTCCCGCTTTATTCCCTAACTTGTTATGTATCAGTAGACTGCTCTTCAAATTTTTTGTCACTAAGAAAAACTCTACATGGACTATATGTATACTTTGGACATTTAAATATTCCTAAACAGATTATTTTTTTGTGATTCACAACATATTTGTGAAACACCATATGCACTTCCAGAAGTCAAAAACAATGTACTGTTTTCAGGCATTGCTTTTAAAAAGAATCATTGATTATTTTATATTCAACCTCTTTGGAATGATGTGTGTCTGACCCCACAAAGTGCTGATTTGAAACCCCATATTACTTGTTCCTGCAACAAAGGCTATACACTGTGAACTGTTAAATGATCCCCAATATTTATGACATTCTTGGTTAAACGGGAAATGGGCTACTTGTCTAAATAATGCACAAGCCCACTTTAATAGCACCTCACTGTGCCACCTTAGAAATTGCTCTGCATTCATTGATCAGTAAAAGAGAGACTAAAATGTTTTAAATCTTAACACGGCTTTGTAATATTGTGTCTGAAAGTGGTCAGGAGAACAGGAATCGGTACGTGTTTCTCTCCTGAACTTCGTATTATCATTTTTTTCCCCCTGAACCTTTCAATTAAATCACTTATACCATTTAGGTAAGTATGGTATATGGTTTAAGTAGCAAGTACTATTAATAAGAGATTATCACTCACTGATTAGATCATTAATAAAAATATTCATTTATGTGTATGATCTGAGAACCATGGATTTTAGTTTGATGGGTCAATTTGACAGTGATGGTCTCAAATGGTTTGAGCAGTAGAGAAGATACAGTGACAAATTAGCTCACAGTGGAAATTATTCTCTTTATAGTGGTCAAAAAAGAGAATTGAGGGGAGTGTGAGTATGAATTTTAGTGAACTGGTGATTTCCCTTTGGGACTGTTTCATGCTCCCCCAAAAATGTTTTCCACAATTGTAAAGATTCCTCTGGGAAGCTTTTCTTCTTTATACCCATGAATGTTAGGGGAAGAGAGAGAAGTCTCACTTGTCAGCTCAACAGAGTGAAACAACATGTACCAAAAAGTAAACATCTGGCATATACAATTTTCACAGTCATTTTGTGATGCTGTGCAAAGTGTATAGACCCCTCAAATAATACCTGATGTATTTACTTGTTAACTCTCATAAAAATGTATCCTGCAGCTAAGTCATATCAGTGACTTATTTGACAACTGCATGGTATATTCTCTAAATTGCTCAATATTTATATTTTATTTCTGACAATGTTTTTGCTGCTATATTCAGAGTTACTGAACTCCAGGTATACTAGAGGTAAGTTACATTAAGTATGTAAAAAAGTTCCTGAGCAGATATACCTTCTCACTTCCTTCTGAACTGAGTTTCCCCTAATATAAAGATTCTATCAACTCAATTTTATGTGATTAAAGGGAGTCACACACACAAACACACTCACACATACCCACATACACCCACACACACCCACACAAATGCACATAAAATAAATCTCTTGGTAGTTTCAGGTAACACTCTGCACAATTGTTTCAGTCTCAGAGCTAAACTGAGATCTTTATAATTGTTATCAAGCAGACAAAAAGCATTATTTTCTATTTAATTTTTCTTATCGCTTCCAATAGAGGTTTTAATGAGCAAAGAAATGGTCAATATGCAAGTGAAAGAGACAAACAGCATGTTTAATTCATATAGTAGAAAGAAAGGTTCCTGAATAATCAAGAATTTAGTGAGACAAAATATACAGAATGAACTTCCTTTGATACCAGAGTTCATAAAGAGTTAGAGTCTCAGGAACAAAATTATTCCAAAGATTGTTTTGCAGTCACATCACATTAAATGTGCTGCTTTAATTAGTTCCCTTGTAGAATACAAAGATAATTTTATGAGTTTATTATCTCATCTTAATTCATCTGATATGTTTAATAGCAGAAATCTGGTTACTGATTAACGTAAGGAGGAAAAATAAATAGATATAACAAAAATTTAAATGTTATTATTTATTCTTAAATGCATTGTTATTCAAGTTCTCTTAATTCAACACTGCAACGTGATTTATGCATTGGAGATATATAATTTTCAGGAAATCCATAAAAGACAAAGAGCAAACCCTATTAGTGTATCTAAACAATGCAGTTGTTTAGACTGGGTGAGCACCAGGGAATAGAACTACGATGCACTGGCAAATGAGAATACCCACGAGAAAGAACACTGTCTCTGATTCCTCATTTCACTCGCATGAACTTCCTTTTATGGTATTAAGAAGTGACATTTACAACCCTTGTTCTAGCTAAGTTTCTGAGAAAGTATCATACCAGCTTCTTCACCATCTTACCACCAATGGGCTTTGATTTGTCTGTCCTTTCATCTCAGTTCTTCGGTGAAAGATAAGAGAAAATCAGAATGAGTTATCTATAAGGCTAAAATAAATATAATAAATATTAAATTGTTTGTAAAGATTTTATTAATTTTAGTACTTATTCCAAATGTTTAAATCCTACAATTGTGTAAATGAGAGATTACTGGAGAAAATTATTTCTATGAAAATAGGGAGGCTGCTTCTCAAGGAAAGTACCAGTGTATTATTTTATACGATGTGAAAATGCCTATTGGATTAGTCTATTATTTTATACAATGTGAAAAATGTCTCTTGGATTGGTCTCTAACACAATCATCCGTAAGACTGTAATGATAAGAAGAGTTCTTCATTATCTTTAACTCCAAATACGTCAACATGCGTGTGTGCGCGTGCATGCGCGCGCGCGCGCACACACACACACACACACACACACACACACACACACACACACCTCTATCCATAGCCCACAACCTAGCAGTCTATGGAGAACTGTGCTAATAAGAACTAATGAAAAGACCATAATAAATAGCTGCTAGTACAACGAGCCCACTATGACATCATTATCTGATTTAATGGGCTATAAGTGATGTATTTTATTCTTTGCCTTTATCTAAAGTTTTAGTCAAATTGTCTCAGATGTGTAACTTACATGATTATATTTAGAGCTATACTTACAAATTCTTCAAGAAACATTTATGTATTTCCAAGGCGGTCTCTCTTAGCCATTCATAATATGAATTATTTCCAACACATTCGATTAGTTAATTTTTACTTTAATGCCGGTGTGCACATGCATCTACTTAACAAGTGGCTCATAGATAAGGTAACAATGAGTCCATGCAAAGACAATCCTGAGTATAAGTTGGTATTTATGACTGCATTACACTTGTTAGGAGTTTGCTTTCTGTTATTTATAAGACTACAAAACAAACAAACAATTACAGACGATTTTGAAGTGCAATTACTTGCAGAGAGTCTTATTTCTTTGATAGCAATGTAGTCAAATATTACATCTCTAAGATAATATTATATTATCTGCCTGAACAAATTAGCAATATCAAAGTTTCCGGCTGCTAAGTATTCTCTCTCTCTTTTTTTTAAATTAAAAATCGACAACACAAATGCATGCAGTTTTGAAGTTAAATTGCTTTTCCCCAAAGTATTTACTTTAGCAATATGACCTCCCAGCTGAAGAATGAAGTCTGGAAAATGAGAACAAGAAGTTGTAGCAGTTGTTAGCAGGAAGCAGGGATGGGTAGATAATTTTACACAGGTGGTTGATGACTGATGGAGGTGGAGGCATTTTTAGGAGGCATGGACGGTGAGGATTTGGGAAGAAACACTCTACCTGTGTAGCCCAGCGAATTGTCATCATTATCAGAGGTGGGGATGGGCGTCCCGTTGTCGTTCCCCCTCTCTAGGTCTTCAGGGTCTGTCGGAAACAACACCAGAGCTGCTGATGGGGTCACAGTAGTAACAGTAGTTGCCATTTCGATCACAGCATGTCCAGACACAAGTAAATCCACATGTGACAGAAAAACACACAGGGACAACACACAGCACACTTCCTCCCTGCCCCTCCTGCAGCACACTGAGCCGCACGGAGGTCTCAGCATCATGGCTTACGGTTTCTACTGCTTCTCCTTAATTTCCCTAATTCTCTTCTCTGCCTGCACCTTTGCTGCACTTCAAAGCTGGCGGAGGGCTCTGACTGCCCTCTGTGAGGCCGCCAGCACGGACTGAGGGAGCATATGGAGGAGGGAGAGGGCAGGGTGGCTGAATGCTAGCATTGCTAATTTTCCACCTTATTGTTAATCAAAGCTATTGACTGTGATCACTCCCCATCATCGCTTCATCTCCTGCCAATTACAGACTCAAGGGACTGTACCTCATATGGGTGGGGGGGGGGGCAGGGTGTGGGGAAAAATAGGGTCTTGTCAAATAAGAGGGTGGATTATAAAAATGTCATACTTTTCCTAAGCAACAGCAAAGAAAGTGCAACATCACATCCTTTGGAAGGCAACACTTTATCATCTTAAAGGACGGAGATGAATTTACTGAAACAAATGCATAAGTAAAACAACACTTAACTTTGGACGTTTGGGGCTGGATATTTTAAAACATTCCAAATTGCTCGAGATTCTGTATTACAGTCATCCAGATAAGTATTTTCATTCATCTATTCTGATTTTTCTTGAATGAAAGAAACGCTTTTTATGCTTTTCACACTGCACGTTCATTTTCCAATGTAGAATTTTAGAAACGAGGCCAAGCAAAATGACACTAAAGTTCTAATATCCAGAAGCTGAGTTGCATTATAAATACACACGGAAGCCCAACGACACCACGACTAATTTCACTTGTGCTCAGTCACTGTACATATCATATCTTTGTGTGTTAGATAAATATGAGCAGAATATCTAGCTTCATTGCTGATAAGCGGACACAGACACAATAAAAGCTAAGTGTGTACCTCCTAAGTGGAATACCGTCGCGTCATAGGTCATTCATGTTGAGGTGTTCTGCAGGCTTTTCATCACCTTAAATATCGTCTACACAGAATTCCTTGGTCTGAGCAGTGAAGGAGCACAGCTGTTTACTTGAGGAAGAAAGTATGTCACTTATGAACGAGGCAGCGAGTATGTGCAGGTAATGCCTCTCCAGAAACATCACAGGGGTTATTAATTCTGTGTCCCTGCTAGTTTTTTCAGCGAGCTTGATACATTTTGTCCTACACACAATTCTTCAGGGAGGATTAAGAATTTTTTAAAAGAGGATATAAAATCTAACGTGGGTCACTTTGTGACTTTTTGCATGTAGTATATCTATCCACTCTGTCTCCCCGTCTCCCTTCCTCTCCAGCTCATGGGTCATATAATTAACCTGATGTGGCTAACACGAAGGAAAAGAAAAAGGTGTGGATATCTGCAGACTAAAGAAAAAAATGCTGGTTATTGCTCTATTTATCCTTGCCTTTCCAGCAATAGCTGTTGTCCTATTTATCCTTAAAGTCAACTCAGGAAGTGGTATAGCAGGAAAAGGGTCTCCTTTCCACGCCTCCAGCCTGTAACCTATTTGTATGCATTAGTTGTTTAGGGCAGAGATTTAAGTCACATCAATAAAAGAGAATGGGAAACAGGTTTTTTTTGTGTTTGCGTGTGTGTGTATTTTGTGTCAGTGTTAGCACAATGTTCTGCCATAAACGAAGTAAACTTACTCAAGCAAACTAACCAAATAAAAGAGGTTGATACAGGAAGATAGATAGAAGGTTCTGGTTCAAATGTATTAAAAGACTTTTAAGGACACCTTCCCTGCTTACCCACAATATTGTTTTAAAAGATATGAAGTGTTTAGGGTCACCTTAATTTTACAGACTGATTATTTTTAGTTGCAAACACAGTTTTTCAAAGAAAGAGCTACTTTTAATTTATGATGGAAGAGTTTATTGAATGTAGATACACACATTTGTAATCACTCTGTTAAAAATAAGATAAAAATCTATCCAAATCCACAGCATGAACTCAGTTTGAATATACAGTATCATAAGACTTTTGCACCTTTGTTACTGAATGTTCCCTGAAACTGAGGACATGTGTTCAAAAGCAGTAGGGTAGGGATGAGGAAAGGAAGTTCACTGTCCTTTGAAACGAGATACATAGATCTGTTTAAAGTAGGATTTTTCACCAATGTCTAATTTATCCTGAGTGTTTTTAAAATTTGCTTTCCTGTCCCCACCCATCACCCTTCTGACCCCTGCTTAGGCTCAGGAAAGAACAGACTTCGCATTAATCAATGAATCTAACCATATCTATAAAACACATTCTATCTAACCAGTACTGCCTTTAATTAAAAATATGCTACACCTATAGAACAAAAGATGTCATTTTTACTAACTGCTCTCAATTTTTCTTCCTACTCCTTCCTGTCAAAAGATAATTGTAACAGGAAATAGTGACTTGACTCACTGCACATGAGCTTTAGGACTAATTTAAAGAGAGCCCAAAAAGTATTTATTTAAATGTTTTGTTGAATAGTATTGATTATGTGAGCCACGGTAAAGAATACAAGGAGGCAATAGATTATTTAGTGCTTACAATGTCTGAAGAAGTCTTTCTTGTGCCCCAAGTCTGAATTTAGGACCATCCAGATTTGAATTGATGTAGGCGTGGCTGCAACTGATGAAAGCCACCGTAACATCTAGAAATGCACTGTCACTAAGGGTGCCGGGTTCTATGTGCCTGACACCCCCATTAGACTGAATTCCCCAGGGTCAGGTAATCTGTCTGCGTCACATTGGTACACCCACCACCTTACACTGGGCCTGCAATATTCTATGGGCTTAAACAGTTTTTTTTTTCCTTTAAGATAATAAATGAATTAATGAACAGATGGTAACCAAGAATGCAAATCTCACTTAAGTAATAGACTCTCAATCTGAAAAAACTTGAAAATATAAAAGACTTGTTATAAATTAACTCAAATGCTAATGTACTCCCTGTATATCCAGTATCTGTAAAGGCATATAAAACATCTTTGCAATATAAAAGGAAGTCTTAAATCATAAAATCGTAGACAGTCATGGTTGGAAGTATGTCAGATGGACCTTTACTAGATGTTCTGTCAATATTCAGATTCTTCTGAATTTAGTGGTCATTTGGCCTTTAGTGCTTTTAAGGCAAGCAATTCCAATTTCACAATTAAGTGTTTTGTTTTATGTTCAATTTTTTAAAAAAAAAAGATGTTTTCTAGATTCTAATTCTAGTAGTAACCTGGTGGGCTCAAAAGAACTAATATTTCATCTATGAAGGCCTGTTTCCTTCCCAGCCCTCCTTAAATGCTTGTGTTTCATAGGGCTCCAGATTCACCCTTTTGTTCTTCAACATGCTTCATTGAGGCTTATGACTAAAACTGTTTATTCTTTCTTTTTCTTTTTAATAAGATGATGTAACTTCCACATTTCTTAATTGGATGCCTAAATGACCAAATCTCATGTCTACTGCTTATTTGACTTTATGAGGATTCCAAGAAACCTCACACCTTCTCTCACTAAACGCTGAACGCATCCTCTTTTCCTTCCGCCTACTCTTTTCCTATATTTCCTATCTACAGGAAGGAAGTCATCACTGTATTATATTTAGTATTTTACAATTCAATGGGATGTTAGTATCTGGGGTTAAAACTGAACTCGGGTGCTTGGGTGGCTCAGTCAGTTAAGTGTCCAAATCTTGATTTCGGCTCAGGTCATGGTGTCATGGTCAAGGGATTGAGCCAAAGGTGGAGTGTGGAGCCTGCTTGGGATTCTCTTTCTCGTACTCTGCCCCTCTGTCTCTTACCTTCCTCCTCTCAAGTGCTTTCTTGCTTGCTGTCTTTCTCTCTCTCTCAAAATAAGTAATAAAAAAAAACATTTAAAAATAAAAAGCAAAAACACTGAACTCTTAGTCCACAGGCCTATTGTTATGAATTTTTCTACATGATTTATTTTTATTTTTTAAATCCTTTTTGGAGGTAGTTCTATGCCAACTTAAACCTATAATATGTAAAATTTTATATAGAATTATGCATAACCATATAATATACATATTATTTATATAGGACATATAATGTATGAGTGGGCCATCTTGTAATGGTCTTTTGCAGCTTTAATAAAAGTGACAACAATGACAAAAAGGAATAAGGATATATAACTTCCTTTACGAGGGAAATTATGTCTTTTGGGAAACTTTATCCTTAAATACAACAATTTATTAAAGGTGATACAACTTTGTTTAATGGTAAATTACTTGTAAATTTGAAATTTGTTAATCTGTATAATACTGCTTTTATTGAGATTTCCCCAACCCCTATATCAAATTATAATGGAAACTCTGAATTGGAAAAAACATTGTATTGCAACCTCTGATAAAATCATTCATATAATCACCATCAATAAGCACTAAATCTATCAGGTGAAAAATGGTAGGAGACAGCATATTTCACAGTGTCAAAGTATCACCCCAGAGATTATTTGCTAACTGCAGAGGAGAAAATAAACTTTTATAATGGTTATATCTGGCAGTCACCACTTGAACTCAGTAATCAAAGTTAGTATCACCAATGCTGAGTAAATAAGAATGGGAAGCTAATTGTGTGACAGAATATACAGCACCACCTATGAAGCATCCACACTAACAATACTTGCCCTGAACTTAATCGAGACTTAAGACCCAACTTAAATCTACAGAAGAAGAAAATATATGTCCCTTAGCATGCACGTATAGGATAATTGATGGATGAATTATTTTGAACTTACTTTCAAATGGCTCAGAAAACATATATCGACAGGACCAAAGCAAATATGATATAATATTAACAGTTGTTCGTTCTGTTATGAAAAACATTCAAAAAAGTTTAGAGGATGGTAATTGAAGACTGAGTGGTATAAAGCTTTCGCTACAGTGTGCGGCAGCAGAAATTCATGCAATGATGCTTCACTTTCATTGGCGATATAATTAAAATGGCATTGATACCCATATTTGTACTACCATTCAACCCACATTTCTCTAAATTGTTCATCATGCTATGATAGTCAGTATTACATTGTGGAAATGTAGAGGTCTGAGAGAAAACTCTGCTGTTTAAATTCAATTTCATTTATTTATTTTTAATTTTTAAATTGGGTTTGAAATTCACCATCGAAAGAGTAGAGTTTTAATCTTTATCATTTCTTTCTGTCATATTAAGCTATGTAAAATATTATGTTAAAAATAATAGCGTCTTCCTTCTGCCCTACTGTAAAGTGTCAAGCTGGTTTCTTTATAGATTTGCATTATCACTGTGCAGGGTTTTGGCATTAATTGACATTTTGAAGATGACCATTAATAAAAGATTAGGGAAAAGCAAATGAATATAAACTACTATCAATATGAGAATTGTGTTCTACAAATTGGATCAATTCTCATTGATTCTTTCCTACTAATCAAGAGGAATGCAGGCAATGGGTACTTTAAATGGAGTACTGAAAACATTTAATTAGAAACCCAGGCAATGAATTGCAGAATTAAGTACAAAAATTATGTTTGTGAAGCTTTGTATTTGTGTCAAAATTTTACAAGATCCAATTAAAGTTAAAACTCAAACTTATGCTTTAATCATATATATATATACAATATTATTTGCCCCATTCTTTTGAACTGGAAATAAGGGGAGAAATAGCAGTTATGTCAACAGAGATGGGGAGGAAAAAGAAATCAGTATGCTCTTGTAGGTAGTACCTACTACTCAAAAGAATTCAGAGAAGAAAGCAAATAAAAAATTCATTTACAATGAGGACTGAATGACTTTTTCAGAAAGATATATGCTATAGAACATTAAATATAATATTATCAAGATCTAAAATTGTGCTACAAAATGATGAATAAAACACCTATTTCTTTTAAGTAGCAATATGGTAACAGAAACCAATGCGTTACAACTATTTCCAGTTTTGCTATTATAAGGAAAAATCAAGATTGCTTCCTTGAAATGAAATGAAATGAATTGAAATGAAATGAAATGAAAAAGTACATTTCATACAGTGATCTCAACATATTTGTTAATGCTGTTTCCCATTTTCTAGTTTAGGAGATTAGAAAACTGAATGAATCCTATATTAATAAAGAGAAGTAATAAATAAAATAAAAGTAAATATAAATAAAAGTAAAAAATAAATAAAAGTAAAAATAAAGAAAAACTGTACCAATTATAATAATGATAACGAATATTTACATAATGCTTTAGTTTTTAAAAATATAAACTATATTCTTTTTATGCACATCTATTTTCTCATGCAGTTCTTATGGTTCTATCATGATCACAGTTACCATCATTATCTGCATCATCAACATTCCCATTTTAGAGATGCTGAAACGGAAGCTCAGAGAAATTATTTTGCCTCTGTCATGCGACTAGTAAAGAGTGGATTTGGAATTTGATTCCAAATGATTTCTGACTCCAAAACACCTCCTCTTTTCACTGTGTCCATGGCCTCTCTTTACTCATCAATCCAATTCTAGGAACTGGATGGGATTTTAATATTATATAAGCAACGGTACACCAGACTAGCGATTCCTTTGCAATTGCTGAACAATAAGATTGGATAATTTCACAAATGTATTCCTGAGCTCTGTTAAGCATAGTACCCATGGATTCTTCACTGTCTCCTTTTACAAACAATATAAAACATATACTCTAGTTAATAACACAGCCAGATGTATTTAAGCTAGAAATACACAATAAAATATTATTAAAATAGGGATTCATTATTACATAAAGCTTTCCCAGATAATTTTAAAAATGTAGACTTGGGGATTGAACTACTGATTAAATAAAATTAAGATAAATTCAGATCTTTTGGACAATTACTTTTTAAAAGTTATTCTTCAACAATAAAGATTTTCCTTTTGGTATAAGCTTAAGGAAACTTAGAACTGGAGTATGTCTTACTCATCTTCATGTGCCCAATCCTAGCACAGTGCTAAGCACAGAGTAGCTAGCTAATCAACACATATTTGTTAAATGACTGAATGAAACGTTGAGGCATATTTTTGCTGGAGTCAAGAGTTTAAAAAGGAGGTAACTTTTCTCAATCAATGAATATCAATTATTTCCTTATTTGGGACTTTATTACAAACTTATCTATCTAAAATTATAATCATTGTCATTAGACATGTTAGGTACATATCTATCTAAAATTATAAGTCTAATTCAAAACGACATTATGGCAAGTTATTACTGCTGATAAAATACTGTTTCTCTCTCCATCAGTCCCCAAGTAAATATACTGAAGGAAATAAAATCTTGCTTAACTTAAATCATGTGAGGGGTTTACTAGTGAAATTTTTCTTTCTTGTATGTTAAAAAGAGATGATTCATAAATATCCCCCCCCCCATGATAAACTGGATATAAAGGAAAGCGTAATAAATAGTGATAAGCTGTAAAACCAAAAGAAGTCATACTACAAAAAAACAAGAATGGTATTTAAATATTGCCAGGTAGGTAAACTGTATTTTAGTTCTATGACTTCTCTCTGATTTGAATATTTCAAATATAGATATACAGATATAAGTATAGGTATCTCTTGATTTGAAAGAATGAAATGCATTTTTCTGCAAGGCTGCTCTTAAAACTGAAGTAATGCAACACAAATTTGGAATTAAGATTTGCCAATACTACATCCTATGTTTGAATTTGCAAAAAAAAAAAAAAAATGTTGTAATTGTGAAAAAAAGGAAAAATAGCTACATGGAAATTAACAAATATGATTTTGTTTGAGCTAATATGGGGTACATCCAGTTATACCAGGCTGATACAATCTGATTAAATAATAGAGACCTAAACAAAAACATTAAAAAACAAAGAAATAGATATATATTATATTAACATATATATGTATGTATATATATTAACATAAAATATACTACTGAATGAATGTTAGGAAGGTAAACACATTAATGGATAAGCCTGTAACTCAGAAGAATGCAAATGTCACAGAAGAAGCTTTTAACTCATTTAAATTCAACTTAATTTGACAAAACAAGATAAAGTGTCTTCTGCATGGAAATCATTCTATTGATGGAGAAATGCTCATAATTTTAAAACCTTTTGTTTCCAGATCTCTTCTAGTAGAAACACTGACAAAGTAGAGCTCTTAAAATAATTGGGAAAATTATGCTTCATCATGACAACATGTTTTTTTAATTTGATGCCTGCATGTTTGGTCTAAGAAAGTCAAAGTTTTTCATGGAAATAATAAGTGACTATTATTCCTTTATATATAAAGTGACTATTCCTTTATATAATTAGCAACTAAGCCAATTGTCCAGTTGAATTCTGCATTTATTCAGAATGCTCAGATCAAACCTTCAATAACAGCCGATGTGACAGATACCTTGGTGGGATGGAATTTAATCTGCAGAGATTTGCTCCCTTGAACTTTATCTGTGAGAGTTAATTTCCGGTCCATTTTACTAGTATTTCTGGCTCTCTCCGTCTGCTGACTTTTGTGTTATTGTCTCCACCCACTTTGCCCTGGTATTCAACCGCTTTTCTTTCATTGTGCTTAGCATCTGTTACTGTTCCACTCCCTTCCAGTCAAAGCATACGGTAACTTCAACACAGGCTAATTAAATGGGGCTTGAAGTTAGTTAACAGGTGGTGCCCCTGGCTGCCCTAATTGTATGAACAGATACATCTCACATTTTAAAGGACAGAAATAGCACAATAGTAATAACCGAATTAATGGAGTACTTCTTCCATAGCTCTAAACTGATGTTGGGGGATCAAAAAGAAACAGGATCATTCTTCTGTAGAGGGAGAAATCTGGTTTGGGGTTATGATGATCCCATTTGAGATTCTGAATAAAACCTCAGGCCTCCTAATCCTTTAACCAGTGCTATTTTTCTCATCACAGAATGTATGTATTTATTACCATGTCCTCCCAGGTATGTTAATAAAGCATGTTTCCAGTCACTACTGCTAGTTAACATATTAAATGATATTCAAGTAAGATCCACATGATTTGTTAAATTCGAATTATCAAATAACCTACTTAGCATTTTGTAATTACTACAACTAAGGGTGTATTATTTATTTACATATTTAATATAGCATAATGTTTAAAAGCCAGTAGCTAACTCTGTGACTTTAGACAAGTTATTTTATTTATCTTTTTTTATCGTTTGTCTCCATTTCTTCATCTACAAAATGTGGAATAATAGTATCTATTTCACAAGAGTATAATGAAGTTTCAATAAGCAAATATTTGTGTTTTTTTAATTTTTTAATATATGAAATTTACTGTCAAATTGGTTTCCATACAACACCCAGTGCTCTTCCCAAAAGGTGCCCTCCTCAATACCCATCACCCACCCTACCCTCCCTCCCACCCCCCATCAACCCTCAGTTTGTTCTCAGTTTTTAACAGTCTCAATACGCAAATATTTGTAAAGACCTCAGTACAGTCCCAGGAGACTAATAAGCCAGTAAATGTTGGCTAATATTATAATTAATCCAAATTAGAAAGCAACTTTAAAAAGATCATTTAATAATTCTTAATGAAAAAAGTTCTATGCATTTGCCTCTTGAAAAGGAGAAAAAACACATTCTGTTTCTGTTTTATACCCCAATTTGGAGTTTATGTAAGAGAGGGTGAAGAAGGTATCAAATACAAGAGCGAAAGGGATTTTGAAAACTTCATTTCTGTCTAGCCAAGTTACATTATGTCTTTCCATTGCAATTCTTCAGAACCCAATTGAGCAGAATTCCCCACTAAATCATTCTGTAAGTATTTCCACGCAGGCAATTTTATCCTCATGGCAAACTCCTTGAACTGCAGACTTTAGTTTTCCTAATTGTCTGGTTTGTGCGGACAAGGATGTATTTACTCAATTTTATTTCTTGAAAAAAAAAAAAAAAAAAACACAACACCTGATATTGAAATTACAGATTTCTTCACTCTTGGTGTAAAGCCCGCCCTCCCCTGCCCCACCTCCCCTTCATGTGCAATGCCGGTTCGACCTCTGCCTTTCTTTTGCTGTTTCCAGTAGAGGGGCAGAAACTACCCCGGGCCCTGGAGAAAGGTGGGGAAGTCTGAGGCCTCTGCAAATTGGGTCCGAGTCACGTGGTCACCGCCAGTTCCTCCCCACCCCGCCTCCCTCGCAAGTGTCCCGCAAGTCCTGGCTGCCATCGTCTGCAACCATTACGGACATCTCTAAGGCGGCATTCACTCCACTGCTAAAGAGACAAATTTCCTCTATAGTCTCTTCATTGTCTGCTTTTTCTAACCACAGTCACGGTTTCGCGCTCTTCATTCTAATTGTGCTTTTGATTATTAGGGTCATTTTATGCCTTCAGCTTTCTCAAAGGTCACAGGGATTAGCTGTGTCCAATCGCGGACTGGGGAGAATGTGCAGGCTTACCCCCCATTCATCCGCCTCCATTGATTTCCCCTCAGTGTGAGAGTGGCCACAGTGGTTTTCTTTCTTTTTTTTTCTTTTTCTTTTTCTTTCTTTTTCTTTCTTTCTTTCTTTCTTTCTTTCTTTCTTTCTTTCTTTCTTTCTTTCTCTCTTCTTTCTTTCTCTTCTTTCTTTCTTTTTCTTTTATTTATTTTTATTTTTTTATTCCTAGTTGATATTTTCCTTGCGTCCCTCCCCCACTTCCTCCTTAGAGGAAGGCTGTTTGTAGCCCTCCTTGTGCCTCAAGAGGTTTCAGTGAAGCAAATCCACGCAGAGAGCAGGGACGGTGCCAGCGTAGGGCATTGCTGAGCACGTCAGGTGGCACTTGGCCCTTCTATTGCTTCTGTTTATTTACCCCAGGGCCATTCCACATTTCCATTTTATAATGTCAAACTGCACTTTCAAACAGCATCCCTTTCCTTGCTGTCATTGAGGGCAGTCAATCACACACACATTACATCTACTCTATCGATAATTATATATACTATAATAACATATATACCGTTTTCTTTTTTCTGTTTTACTTTGCGGGCCCTGACCTTTGTGTTTTTTACGCACCAGTATTACCATATTACAGTATTTTGATTTGCATTTGTGTTTTATTAATGGGACACTCTGCCAGCTTTCATTCTTACCAGCACTTTTACAATGACATGATGTTTCACTTACGAATGTTGTTCCCAAACGAGACATTCTTATTGTAAATTAGTGTAAATTCTTGACACCTAGGACAATAAAAGTAGCTATTTTAAAGGAATGTGTGTATGTATATCCACACATATCTCATGTATTATTGAGAGTGCTCAATAATAAACAACACAAACAATCCCAAATACTTGAAAAGATATTCGGTTACTGGGGCTACTGGGTGGCTCAGTAGGTTAAGCGTCGGACTTCAATTCAGGTCATGATCTACCAGTCCTGAGTTTGAGCCCCGCATCAGGCTCTGTGCTGACAGCTCAGAGCCTGGAGCCTGCTTCAGATTCTGTGTCTCCCTCTCTCTCTCTGCTCCTCCCCCTTGCACTCTCTATCTGTCTGTCTCTGTCTCAAAAATAAACATTAAAAAGAATTAAGAAAGACATTAGGTTTAAAAAGAAGATATTAGGTTATTTATATAATTATTCATATTCAAGTGAAAGTGGGGAGAGTTTATTATGAAAGAATATTTTCTGGACACAAATGCTCTTGGCTCATGACGAAGTCCATTCATTACTAGTCTAAAACACAGTAGGAGGCAATCCTCAGTTCTTTTCCCATCTTGCTAGAAGTCAAGTGATTAGTGACTTTCTGATTGGTGAGATTATCTGTTTGGCTCAGAAGGAAGATATAATGAATTATGATCTTGTTTATTAAATCATATGATCTTCTAAAAGTAGAAATGCTTTCCAGAAACCATACTGCACATTCACATTCAAATCTGAAGATACTGCACCAATGAATTTCTTCCTTCTGCAGTGTTTGATAATTCAATTCATAGTACATTTGTTTGTACATGTGGAAATATGCTCGTATGTAGATTTAGTGGCCTCTGCAGTATTGCTTCATTTCACCTCTTCAAGCTTAAAACTTTCCATAAAGAGAGGAGATAGCCTCAGTGAGTAGCAAACACTCGATTTTTGTTTCCAGTGATGCAACTCGTGTGTGGGTTACTTTCGGTCCACACACCTATGGGAAATGGATGGAAAGCTTAATATAATCACCAATACTGTTTCCGTCGGGCTTTTGTGACCATTTTTTAATAGAGGCCAGAATTTTTAAAGAAACACATTTCCCTGCAAAATGGGAAAGGGAACTGAGGTGCATAGATAGGGAATAAAAATCTGCTGAGCTTTATATATTGTCAGAATTATGGTAACTATGCATAAATACCTTAGGGAAATATTACAGAAATCATAAATAAATAGTTTAACTCTTGCTGATGGAGAAAAAGAAAAATAGAGGAAAATCTCTGTCATCTGTCATCTGCAATATTTGGCATTTGAAAATGTGTCCTAAGGCTTCAACATAAACTTTAAAACCATAATTGGGGAATCAGAAATGTCCCTAAGATTCACAATCCATATTTAACAAATGTATGGTCAACCTTACATTAGTAGTAAATTAATGTAAAGAAATCAGACATCTAAAAATATGTACATTTATTCTTAGATTTTTGAAGAGTAAGACTCACTATTAATATCAATGTTAAAATTTCATATTTGGTACATGTGTTTCAATGCTTAAATATGATTATAAAAATCACCTGGCAGTCTACCACGTGGTAACCAAAATTGCCAGTAAATAGAATTCTTCCATTGGTTATAAAATTGCTTACTTAAAATTGTGTACTTCCTAGGAGAAAACAAAGTCTCTTTAATGGTACATAATTCTGGCAAAACAAGTAGGTATAAAACATCATAGTAGACGAGAAATACACAAAATGGATAATATGCCAAAGTAATCACACAATATAGGTAATTCATTGGTCATTATAAAAATGACAGCAGCCATATTGTATTTCGTAGTTTGAAAATAAAGATATTGTCAAACTTTCCATCAATCACATTTGTACTTAATTTACTATGCCATTAAGAGATATGTTATATAGTCTTCTCATGAAAATATTGTGTTCAGGAGGCTATTAAGTCACAATAAATGTCATCCTGACTCCCACTGTAAAGACTTACAGCTTTACTGCCTTTGTTGGTAGAGTATGAGAAGTTTGGAGGCTCTAATTTTATGTTCAGTAAATATTTTTAAATTAAACTTTTTATTTTGAGATAATTGCATGTTCGCATTTAGTTTTAAGAAATAATGTAGTAAGATCTATTGTATCTTTTACCTAGTTACTCCCAGTGATAATGTCTTGCTAAATTGTAGGGCGATGGTCACAAACTGGATATTGACAATGATACTGACAAGATACAAAGCATCTCTATCACTATAAGGTCCTTCATGTGGATTTCTTCTAACCATACCCACCTTTCTCTCTCCCACCCCATCCTTATCCTTTGGCAACCACTAATCTGTTCTCCATATCTAGAATTTTATCACTTAAAAATTGTTCCACAAATGAAATCATACAGTATGTAACCTTCTGAGAATGACTTCAATCAGTGTAATTCTGTAACGATTCATCCAGGTTGTCATGTGTGTCAAGAGCTCGTTCCTTTTAATTGCTGTGTAGTATTCCATGGTATGACTATAATAGTTTATTTAACCACTGATCAGCTGAGGTATATCTTGTTTATTTCCAGTTTTTGCCTACTATGAATAGAGCCGTTTTAAACACTTGTGTACAGGTTTTAGCGTAAACATTAATTTTCATTTCTCCAAAACAGATGCCCAGGAGTGCAATTGCTGGGCCATATGGTAATTAACATTTAGTTTTTTTTGGAAACTACCAAACTGTTTTCCATTGCAGCTGCACAATCAGCCTATCAGTCTTAAAAGGCATGCATGTATTCACAAAGAATAAAAGTCTCAGTGGCATTAGGATTAAGTTAAAATTAAAGTTCTGAGAGTCCTTTTTTTTCCCTCCCTCTCTCATCCAGACTCTCTCCCCTCCCCCCTGCCCTTCCCTTCCCTTCCACTGCCCTCTCTTCCTCTCCTCTTCCCTCTCCTCTAGTTTCTTCCTTTTCTTCATCCCCTCTTTCTTCCTCTCCTTCCTCACCTTTCCTTACTTTCTTTCTATGTATGCAATTATAATAGAAGGAATGACTATGTGAACCTAATCTGAGATCAAGAAAGATAAGTAATATTACAGCTTTGTAGATCCTTTAAAAGCATTGAAACTTAGTTTTATAGGCTTTTTAACATTTAATAATATAATTTATTCTTCTTACATTAAAAGGAAAAGATATAACTGATATTAAGAACAAAGGAAATGCGGAATAATCTTTTGGTTCCCTTTTCTATTGAGAGGGACAACCGATCAATCAATAGCCAAATAAAAGTCATTTAAATATATTAAAAAATATCACAAGACATAAATTTGTTACATTGTCACTGTGTATAGAAGTCTATGTTCAAAGGGAAAAAATAATACCTTGTAGTTTATTATGCAGTTTGGGATAAAGCATGTTTAGGACGATGTCATTCAACCAAAAGATTTACATCCTAAGCTAATATGTAATTGTAGATAAAAGCCCTAACAAAACTGTCTATATAAAATTATGTTCTCAAAAAGCCTTGTTGCTTTCATACATCATAGATATTTTCACATACTGTTAAAAAATGGTGTTATTATATCAACTTACTGAAAAATGACCAAGCTGGTTGGGTTTGTTATTGTGAAACTGTAATAACGAGTTGCTGGTATTTAAAAAAAATCAATTATTGAAAGTCATAGGTAAAGTCACATTGACAAGGATGACAACAACAACAATCTCAGGAAATTCACCAGAAAAGGAAATATAAGGGCAATAGGTAGTCTTCATAAATAAATAAAAATCATTTGTAGTCTCTAACTTTTACACTTATGGAACCAATAAGAGTTGAATGAAGTTTCCTGATTCCAGAAATACAACATATAAATATGCATCCCATTAAAAAACTGTATTGTTTTAATGTTTTATATGAAAATGATAAGGAATGTTGAATTACTTATCAAACTAAAGCTACCCATTTGAAATGAGTAGGTCTACCATACTTGAAAAATCATGTTATAAGATTTTATAACAAACCTTATGTCAATTAATAAGTGGTTTGTCAAGTTACCACCATAAAAGATGATGTAAGAACAAAAAAGTGTTGCCCAACTCACCTGATCAATTTCTGTGAAAGAGACTGAAAGAATATTGATGGGGGACAGACAGTGGATTACCCTGAATTTAAACAACAGCCTTTTATGTGATAAACTTTGACAGTTTAGGAGATAAAGTTCAGGCCACACTGGCATTATTTCCCTAAGAGTTAAATAAAATGAAATAAAGCACAGTAAAATGAAATGAAATAAAATAAAATGATCACCCTCATGGTGTTCCTTGAACGAAATGAACAATGACTGAGATAAAGATATGTGCGTAATTCTACTACAGATGATGCAATTAGAGATCATTTAATTGGTAAGAAATCAGAGATAGTGCGTCATGCTCAACTTCCTAATAAACCTTTGAGAATACTTCAAATGGATAAGTTCATTTTAAAGGTAAAGAAAGAAGAGGCTAGTTAAATAAATTGCCTCAGGAATGTTCATGGACTATTTCATTTATAAAACTATAAACATTTATAATAATAAAACATTATTTATTTATTTATTTATAAAATAATAAAAACTTATACCAATAAAAAGCAATATTAAATGTACAAAGGCAATAATATCCCATAGCTTAGAATTGTCGCTCCCCCACCCCCAACCCCTTAAGGCCCACTTGTCATTAGCTACATTTCAGGAGTAGCCTGTGAATGGATGTTTAAGGCATCAAGGGTAGATCCCATAGGAATAAAAATAGAGAAGAATAAACCACTGAAAACTTTAAGAAAAGGAAATGGTCCATAAAAATAGAGCCCATTAATACTATGAAATATATTGATTTCTTGTCATTTCTTGTCATAACTGCAGAATAAAATATGTTTATTTTACAGTTGTAGAGCTAAACATAGAATTCCAGAAATAGAAACAGTATATGTGTGTGTATACATCTACACACATATATGTATATATATCCTAGGCCTGGATGAAGTGTGCAGATATCTTATTATCAGAAATTATGATATGATTATGATTATGATTTTCTTGCATCGCAATTTGGGGCTTTACAGAATTTAATGTATGCTTTATAGGATTACAATCAAAATTGGAAACACAGAAAAAATTATGAAGAGTAATGGAAGGAATAAAAAGAAGAATATCAAAAGAAATAGATGAAAATGTCCAGTATAAAGTATCTGTAAAAGTTAATGTAGATCTTAGTACATTCTGATTATTCAATGGGAGAAAAAGAAATGAAGAGCCCTTAAATTCAGGCAGAAGACAGATTGCTCTAGGCAAAAGGAAACGGTGAAAATAATTTTTCAATAATTGCTTTAGTTATACATTAACATAGTGTAATAGATATTTCAAAAATGTAGGAAGAAATGTAAGAATTGGTTTTTGAAAGAAATGCAAATAAATGTTTATATATCCACAAAAACCAGCATATGTATATGTATATAGATATATGTATATGTATGTATATGTGTGTGTGTGTATATATATGTCCATGTATCCCTGATTAAAATTAAGATACCTGCATAGCAGCTTTGTCCTGAATTTACTTTTCAAGTAGCAAGTAAAAATAACACTATTAATTTGGGTTTAGATTATAATTTTTCATTTTTTAGAGGGGACATCTGTATATCATCTGTCACAAGGCAACTTAAATTGAATGTAGGCAACAGATAATAATAGGTTCAGCTAATATTTGAAAGCTGATTTTACTTTATCTTAAATTTCCCATTATGCCTGCTTGAGACATATACTTTGCCAATCACAAAATTCAGAATACACTTTCTGTCTCGCAAAAAACAGGATGTATGCCCACGAAACTGGCTATTTGTTCATGAAAAAAGAAACATAAACTGAACACGTGAATTTTCTTTTCAGTAAATGAATCACTTTTAAGAGATCAAAGAGGCTGAAGATATCCAATAGTATATTTAGGTGATCTTTGCAAGGCAGCTATATTCCATACACAGCTGTTGTCCCAGGCTGAAATTAGTTGCTTAGAATTTAAGTTAAGTAATCCCATACTTCAAATGACTTTAGGAAATTGGGTGTTAGGGAGACCAGCCAGCACCATTCAATTAAGTGGTCCTTGAACAGAAAAGTGCTTTTCCTTTAAGTGGAGAGAAAAAAGAGTTTGATCACATTTAAGCTAATCTATCATTTATCATACCCAGTGGGTGAGACAGTTAATGACTCTATTGATTCTTTTTGGTGCTTAGTTTTATATACAACATTTAACCAATGTGAAACTGAATATGAGATTCGTTTTCCATTTGTTATTGATGCCCTTAAATTATCTTTATTTATCTCTGTAGGCATTGAGTTTAAAAGGGAATTTCAAAAAGGGCTTCAGTTAGTGTCATTTTCTTAAACTGTATTTTTATTTTAGAATTTTTCTTTTTTTTTTAAACTTCAAGTTTTTTCCATTGGTTATTTTCAGAGGTCCCTTTACTCTTACTAAGAAGAGAAAAAAAACGTTGAAAATTTGTCAAGAATTTTGATTACAGAATTTGAGAAATAGCTTTTTCTTGTTTCTCTTTCTCTTCCTTCGCCGCTGTCATATTCCCACTGTTCATTTATGTAGGTCACTGTCATTATCCCCTGATTCCTACCTCTTCTTTGAGGGTCATATGGGCCATTTCTAGAAAGCTATCTGTCTTTACAAAAAGACAAAAATAAAAGAAGCACAAAAGACATGCAAAAGCTGCAAATGTGATCAGATGGCATCACAAAGGTGAAGGGGATCCAAAGTTGTAACAAATGGCTATTTAGAAATTAAAAGAAAAAGAGTAAGTCTGGAAGCAAGGCAAAGTCTAAACCAGTATGCCATGAGAAGAACAGAACATAACAAAACGACTCAGGTTATTATTTAAGAAATGGACCACACTGGTTTCTGAATTGAGCTCCATGGTTAATTTTAGCTGATATATATATTTTCTATTTGTGAGTATTCATGCATAAGTCCAATGGATTAGTAAACATAAAGTAAGTTAGTTAAAGCCTGAAGCTATCTAAAATCACCACTGAATGAAAGAAGAACCCAAATGAGAGCAGAAAAATCAGTTTTTACCACTGACACCCATTCCTAAAAAGCATTCACTAAAATACTGAATTCTTAAAATACACTGTCTAGTAAGAATGGTTGATTTAAACAGCTGGATAATGTTGATAGCATCAATAACTCAAGTTCAGACACATCATGAACATAAGTTTAGAAAGAAAGTGCTCAGAGCAGCAAAATCAATGATGTGTTTAGACAGTGATGTGTGCAGTCTCATAAACTGGTTCCACTGGAGTCAACTGTTCACATCTGTTCTCAACTCCATATTCATGCCGGTGCCTTGAAATTGTCCATGGTGGGAATATTTACACCATGGCCATCAACAAACATGCTCAGTCAAAAAGTCTTTTCCCCAGGGAGCCACCTGTTAACCCATTTTCCAGAATACCATTGGTTCTGGATAATTATATCACACTTATTACAAACTCTAGATTTAAATTAGAGTCCAAACAATTTGCCAATTTCCCTAATTCTCTAACATCCCATTATGAAGCAGGCACAAAATGCATTTTATCATTTAATATCTTTATGATAGCCTGTTTTGCTATTGTTTTCTGGTTTTAATGGAGCAGTTTATAGGATTCCATTTTCTCTCTTTATTCTATATCAGTTTTACTCCTTTTTAAAAAAAAACTTATTCTTAATGGTTACTCTACACTTTGCATTATGTATTTATAACTAATTTAAGTCCGTTTTTTTTTATGTTCTGGTGGGCCAACCACTTATTTTTTATTTTTTAAAATTTACATCCAAATTAGTTAGCATATAGTGCAACAATGATTTCAGGAGTAGAATCCTTAATGCCCCTTACCCATTTAGCCCATCCCCCCTCCCACAACCCCTCCAGTAAGCCTCAGTCTGTTCTCCATATTTATGAGTCTCTTCTGTTTTGTCCCCCTCCCTGTTTTTATATTATTTTTGTTTCCCTTCCCTTATGTTCATCTGTTTTGTCTCTTAAAGTCCTCATATGAGTGAAGTTTAAGTCCGTTTTTCAAATAATACTATACTGCTTCACAGGCTGTACAAGAACATTATAATAACAATATATTTCTAATTGTTCCTTCCTGTTACTTATATCATTGCTGGCATTCTTTCACTTATATACAGTCATATATATATACATATATATATATGTATACATATGTATATGTATATACATACACATATGTATACATATATATGTAAATAATCTGATATTATTACTGTTATTATAATTTACAAATATTTTTAAAGATTTAATTTTAAGTAATATCTACATTCAATGTGGGGCTTGAATTCACAACCCAGAGATCAAGAGTCACATGCTCTACCTACTGAGTCAGTCAGGCGCCCGTTACTGATATTATTTTGAATAAATTGTTATCTGTCACATCAGTTAAGATTAGGAGAAATAAAGCTTAGTTTTTATTTTACTTTTACTTATTCCTTCCCTAGTCCGTTTGCCTTCTTTATATAAATCAGAGTTTCTGACCTATATAATCTTCCTTCTCTCTGAAGAACTTTCTTTTATATTTCTTGCAAGGCAGACCTACTGGCTACAGATTTTCTCAATTTTTGTTTGTCTAAGAAAATCTTTATTTCTCCTTCACTTTGGAAGGATAGTTTTTAGGGGACAGAATTCTAGGTTTTTGTTGGATTTTAAAAAAATCTCTCAACACTTTAAATATTTCACTCTGCTGTCTTCTTGCTTACATGATTCCTGAGAGAACTCAGATGTAATTCTTATATTTGCTTCTCTAGAGGAAAGGCATTTTTCCCCTTTGACTACTTTTAAGATTTTTTTTTTATCTTTAATTTTCTGTTGTTTGAATATAATATGCCTAGGTGTAGTTTTTTGTTTGTTTTTTTGTTTTGGTTTTTGCTTTTGCATTTATTCTGCTTGGTGTTTTCTGGGCTTCCTGGATCTGTGATTTACTATCTGATATTAATTTGGGAAATTCATAGTCATTGTTGCTTCAAATATTGTTTCTTTCTCTCTTCTTCTGGTATTCCTATCATGCATGCTACACCTTTTGTAATTATCCCACAATTCTTGGGTATTCTGTTCTTTTTTCCCCCCTCAGTCATTCTTCTCTTTGCTTTTTTCAGTTTGGGATGTTTATATTGTCATATGTTCAAGCCTAGAGAGTTTCTTAGCCATGTTCAGTCTATTCATGAGCCTGTCGAAAGCATTCTTTGTTATGTTACACTGTATTTTATCTCTAGCATTTCATTTATTTCTTAGAATTTCTATCTCTTTGCTTACATTGCCCATCTGTTCTTGCAAGTTCTCTATCAGAGCCCTGACCTTACTAATCATAGTTGTTTTAAATTCTCAGTCTGATAATTCCAACATCCCTACCATATCTAACTCTGGTTTTGATGCTTGTTCAATCTCTTCAAACTGTATTTTTTTTTTTTGCCTTTTAGTATGCTTTTCAATTTTTTGGTGTAATCAAGATATGATGTACAGAGTCAATGAAACTCAGGTAAATAGGCCTTTAAGTAATGTGGTGGTAAGGTGTTGGGGAAGGGAAGCATTTTCTAGTCCAGTGATTGGGTTTCAGTTTTTTGATGAGCTTGTGCTCCAGGACAGAACTTCACCAGTACTTCTCAGGGTTTTTCCTTGGGTGGAACAGGAGGGGCTGGAGTTAGCTGTTTCCCTTCATCCATGTCAGTTAGTCTCTGATAGAACTCCAGAAGGTTAGGCTCTGGTAAAATAGTTTCCTCTGAAGTCAGTTCTCGTTGAGAAGAACAGAGTGCTCTAGCTTATTTCAAAATGGTTCCTTTCCCCTAACCCCTGCTGGAAACCAGAGGGGATTTTTCTCTCATCTTTACTGTAGGAACCTGGCCAAGCTCCTGGAGGTAAATCTTACAACATTGTGGCTCCTAGGATTGAGTCCCCATGCAGTTCTTAACTTTAACACTTGTGCACAGTCAGCTTCAAGTAATTCATCAATTGTAGTTCAGGTTTCCCTACTCCAGAACTGGTTCTTGAGGAGGAACCAGTGGGGTCTGCTGGTGATTTTCTGTTCTATAAGTTATGATTCTCCGTATCTGCCTATTTGTGTCTCCAATGTGGGGGAAGTGGCTCTGCCCCAGGACTTCTTTTCTCCAACAGATTTTAGAAGAACCGTTGATTTTTTGTTTGTTTGGCTTTTTATTGGTCAGAATGGAGTGGTGATCTCTAAGTTCCTTACATGCTGGACCATAAACTGGAAGTCAAGTCTTGCTTGTTTCCCTACCCCCCAACACCCTGCCAATGGGCTACACACTGAATGTGAAGGAACACTTCATCTATACATGTATTTTGAATTTTTTTAAGTTTATTTATTTATTTTGAGGGAGGGAGGGAGGGAGGGAGGGAGAGAGAGAGAGAGAGAGAGAGAGAGAGAACTGAAGGGGCAAAGAAAGAGGGGGAGAGAGAGAATCACAAGCAAGCTCCATGCCATCAGTGCGGAGCCTGATGCAGGGCTCAAACTCACGAACCATGAGATCATGACCTGTGCTGAAATCGAGAGTTGGATGCTTAACCAAATGAGCCACGAGGTGCCCCTGTATTTTGAATTTTGCAGGAAAGCTTATATATTCAGTTGTTTTCAATTACATGTAATAAATGTCAATACCAGTATTTCAAAGATACTATTATGGTAGCTAGGAAATACATATAGGAGTATTCTGGTATTTAATATTCCAGAAATCACGATTGTAAGTTATAAAATTGACTTCAGTTACAAAAAATATTTTTAGAGCATTTAGATAATTCAAAGGTATTAATACTTAACCATTAAAAACTTCTAAGGAAAACATTCAAACAAAGTAAAAAGCAAACTATGAATACTTGCATTATATTTTTAAAAGAACTACAGATTCACATATAAATATGTGCTACATGTGCTTTGATGCCTAATTGGCCTCTTAAGCTTGCCATGTTCAAAAAGGGAAATCTTGATTTCCATTCCTGTTACCAATATATATGTACATGATTATCATTCTCTTCCTCATTCTGAGAGCCAAAAACCTGAAGTCATTCCTTATTCCCCACCCTACCCTCTGATTTCCACATTTCACACATCCATTCAATCATCAAATATTTTTGGTTCAATGAACAAAATATATCTCTACCTCTCTTCATGTCTATTGCTACCACTTTTCTCCAAGTTCCCTGCATCCTGTGCCTGGACCACTGGAGCAGTCCCTGAACTACTCTCCCTGATTCTTTGCTGGTCTTCCTCTATAATCTGTTCTTCAGAAAGCAACCAGAGTAGTTGGTTAACAATACAAATCAGACTTAGTTTTCTACTTAGAACTGTAAATGATATTCCACTATGTTGAGAACAAAATGAATATCCTTTTACATAGCCTGCAACATCCTTCACATCTTTGTCTTAAACCACAACTTGCACCTGTCTTCCCTTTGTTCACACCAGCATTTCTCTTCAAATAGGCCAAGCTCATTCTTGCCCCTGCACATAGCACTTTCTATGCCTAAACTCACTATTCCTGTCTCAGCTGGGCTGGTTCCAATCCACCGTAGGTCTCAGCTCAAATGCTGCTGCACTGCAAAGTTCTTCCCTGACACCTTCACCTAGCTCTATCTAATAATAATAGCTTTGGCCTGCAGCTAAATTTACTCATATCTTTTTTTATTTGTTTTAGGATTTTTCATAATCTGAACTTGCTTTGTATATTTATTTGAATGTGTGTTGTTATCTGGCTCCATTGGAATCTAAGCTTCATGAGAACATAGTTTGTATATTTCAGCTTTTTAAAAAATTCCTAGCATCTAGAATAGTGTTTAATGTATATTCAATAGTCAATAAATGTGTTTAGTGACACACAACTGTATTATTTGTGACGTGAACAAATAGTGCACACAAACTTTGATATGTAAATAGCGTTGATGTCTATGTTCAAAGTGAATTTCCATACAGTAAAGCTTTCACCTTTGGGAATGAATTAACAGAAATAACTCCAAACAGAAGATATGAAGAAAAATTTTAATAAAAATAGAAGTATATACATGCATAACTCCCAGGACTATCGACTTCTAACAAAATAAATCTCACTCCAGGGACAAACCTTAAACTTATTTGAGAGTGATAGGGGAAGAAAAGAAAAAAGCAGACATCCATTTTCCTCAATATAATTATCTTCAGTGTTCAAACCAACAATTGAGTATGTACAAAATGATTATCTTTTTTGACTATGAATTCTTAAATTTACAAGTAAGCTTTTGTTTCCCTCTAGACTCTTTGTTCTCTAGTTTCATATAGTGGAGTTGCTAGAGAACTCTGTTTCCTTCAAATCCTAATTCTGTCACTTAGTTGTACTATTTGGGGCAAATTATTTAACACAAACCTCACTTTTTTCACCTATAAAACGGGATATGAATACCTAATTCGCAAAAAAACTTTGGCTTAGAAAATAGTAAGGATCAAAATTGGCAATTTTTGTGATGTTAACCTGCTGATGTAAGATAGTAAAAGGATTAAAAATTAAAAAAAAAAAAAGAAAATAGTAAGGACCATATAGGTGTTAATTTTGGGGTTTCTTTGGTTTGTTTTTTGTTTGAAGTTTTAATTTACATTCTGGTTGGTTAACACACAGTGCAATTTTGGCTTTGGGTGTACAATATAGTAATTCAACAGTTCCAAACAACACCCACTGCTCATCAACACAATTAGTTCATCACTTATATCTCTGAGTAGTAAAATTCTTGATGTCTCATGACACTTACTGGCACTTATTCATAAGGAATCTATTAGATTTATGAAGCATGGGAGAAAACAAGCTGAAAGAACAATTTTGAGGATGTAGTAAAGGTGGCTGTGTTCCAAGTAAATTTCTCTGGAATCCAGAGGTCAATTCGCTAAGCAAGTTGCAGATGGATAGATAAAGGCTGGTTTCCGCATCTTTCTCTAAGTGGTAATTGTGGGCCCTCTGGCCAAAGACCTCTTTTAATGAATGAAAGGGAATGAAAATGATTATTTTTCTTAACATAATCTTCTAGGAGCATTGTTTTCTGAAAATGTCAGATCCTGAACAAGCTGAAGAAGCCTCTAGGAGGTTGATCTTAGTAATCAGGCAGTGGCATAAATTGGCCCTCCACCATCACTCAGAACACTCAGTCCCCACACCTAACCTTGAACCTGAGGCAGCAGAGACTAAGAGCTGCTGAAGTTTGCACAGGTGCCCCCCAGCTTCAGGAGAGGACACTTAGCTCCAGGGCTGGCACACAGATGTGGCTGTTTCTCTTAAGAATATATTTTGAAGAGGAAGAAAGTAGTTCAAACTGAAAAAAACCCCAAATCCTTCCCTCAAATACTGTACAGAATGGCAAGCCGTCCTTCAATTCTCAGATAATTGCCCAAAAAAGGAATAGAGAGTAAAATCTGTATGCTGCTCAAGAATTTGAAGCATAGATTTGTGGGGCAAATCATACAGACTTTTTTATTTCTATTTTGTTCTCTATTATCCCTTACTTTCCACTTGTTTTTTTTTTTCACATGTCCCTTTTTGTCTACCATTAAAATATGGAAATTATACAATTTAATCCAAATTGGATTAAGATCTCATGCCTGGAGAAATTTTCTTAATCTGTCTTTTACTATTTGGGCTAGTGTATTTTTTTTGATACAAACAGACTGGTTAATTTTCATGAATATCCTTGATACCTTCTAATTCAAATAAAAATACTGCATTTCTAAGATATTTTAATCGTTGTGCTAAGCAATAGAGTCAATATATATTTAAATAAAGCCGAGTCCCAAACATTCAGGAACTTACAATGTCATGATATTCTTGAATATCTCAGAGGATCTATCATACTGTTGAAAAATAATATAAATAAAAATAAAATCAGACCCCGAGTTGCAGTAAAAGAAGGAATATATGCCTAGCTTTGTTTACATCATTGGAAATAGGGTGAATGAGAAAACAGAAAAGTAAAAAGGAAGGAAAAGAACATGGAAGCATAGAGCAGAGCATGGGGACAGTGAAAAGTGCTGATGTGGCACAGGGACATGTTACTTTCCACTGTATTTCTACTTTAAAACAAAAAAAGAACAGCATCCCTTTTAACATAATTGTTGAGAGATAAAAAAAAATAACACTATTTTGTTATCTCTTTGCCAAATGCAAGGAAAGTCATGGTTGTCATTATCTATATTGTGTAACAATCATTCATTCATTCATGACATTTAGACAATCACGTAACAAGGAATGCATTTGTTAGGGGGGGTCAGTCTGGAAGTAAAGGCTTTTCTGAGTGATATGTAGGCTGAGATCAAAAGAATGGGAGACGAGTGTCTGAATGTTTAGGCAGAAGAGACAGCATGTACAAAAGCCCTGAGTTTGAAAAGCCTTAGGTGTTTTCAAGGATGTAAACAAAAATAGTAGCACATTTTGAAAAATGAGTAAGGGTCAAGTCTGGCAAGGGCCTGATGGTATAGTTCTACAAAGACCCGGGTAAAAGTTTAGATTGTTTTCCAACTGCACTGCTGGGCATTTGGAGGGACATAATCCAATCTATAGTTTTAAAATACTAGCCGGGGAGGATGAATGTGTGTTCTCCGAGAGTGGGTAGGTGGTCGTAGTGATGACAATTTGTGACCCATCTCTAACAGATTTGGAAAGCAAAGTTCAGGAAAAACGAGAATTCAGACTCAAGACTTCTTCAGAGTAGAACCACATGGCATCATATAGCTAAGGCTCCATCATTTGGCCCTATCTTTACCAGGGAGCAGAGTGTTGGGTCTACAACAAAATTTCGACAATAGCAGTAATAACTATAACATATAATTTTATTTTGTGTTAACTCTGAATATGAGATAGAGCTAGCCAAATGCAAGTTCTATCTTTTAAGCTCTTAAAAAACTGCAATTAAAGGAGCTAACAATTGCTACAAAGAGAAGTGAACTTTCCCGAATGTGCACAGATAGTGATCGGTGAAGCTTTGATTTCAGTCTCTGTTCTCTGAACTCAGAGCTCACATTCTTAACCAAGATTAGAGGGTAATATTCATGTGTTGATCTAAAGGCTTATCACGAAAAATGGCACAAGGAATAACAATTTGACAAAAAAATTAAATTCCTCTTCTAGAAATGTGCTTGTCTGCCGAATAGTGCTGTTTTATTTCTATAGCTCTTTACAGATTCGTTTATTTGAATAAATATATATCCCATATATTTATATTGATTATAAACAGTATCTAAATATACCGAACTAAGTTTTAACTTACGTATCATCATATTTTAACCTTACAGATACTCTGGGTCGTATGCAGGACAATTGCTGTTTTGTCCCTTTCAGAAGCAGTCCCAGTTTGTTGGGTGATATATCCAAGGACATAATCAAATATATGCTCCTCAGAGATGTGGGATCTAAAAATCTGCTCTAAGTCGCACCTCTAGTCATTCCTTATTTTACTGTCTGCACAGAATTTATCATCACCCCAAATTATCTTGACTTCAGCAATTTCTTTTTCTGTTTCCCTCATTAAAATTTAAGGCCAATGAGATGAAGGCTTTTAACTGTCTTATTCCCTAGCACCTCCAATTGCTTGCTTGCTGAATAATATCTAGCACACAGTGGGTTCAGAGTAAACATTTGTTGGATGAATAGCGCTTTAAAACATGTTAACACTGATGAAAAATGGCAACCCTGGATTAGAATGAAAATCTTTAGAATCGTTAATGCTTATTCTGTCACACTGTGCCATCATTTCAGATCACGGTCATTGGAAATCATGTGAAGTCACCAGTAAATGAAACAGTATTTTTAATTTCAAAAGCAATTTTAGATAGATAAATTTTTATTTCAAACTGACCACAGTTACACATCTTGGCAACAGAAGTTTTTTTGTTTGCTTGTTTTTAGTTTTTTTTTTTCCCTTTGTTTTTCTCAGTTGCATTTCACATGAGGGAGATGAGATCAGTCAACACAGTCACTTGAGACTGATCAAAGAATAAAGTATTGCATAAAACAACTCACATTTAACCTTTGCAAATGAATAAGTAAAGGGAAATTCATGAATTCTTAAAATATTGTCCCTTGATGCAGATATCAGCCTCTTTCTGGTTTCAGCATTAATTCACATGGGCATCTTTTCCATAGGCAGTTTTATTTTTCCTAAGCAATTGGTATTGCCATTGAACTTTGTAGGGAAAAAAAAAGCAAATTTAAAACAATATAATCCTTATTAATCCTGGAACTAGGCTAAATAATATTTAGAAAATAAACTCCATTTTAATTTTCAAAAGTTAGCTTTAAAAATATATCCCTTGAACATTTGTGTTAAGGCTGAAAATGTTTGACCTACAACCATTGATATTTGCAGTCAGGTTCTTCAGCACAAAAGTATATAAGGAGAATAAAATAGTAACCACCTCCCTTTTTGATCTGGCCTCCATTTTCTGTGGTTGAATTCTGTGACAGCTGCTCCAAAAGCGAGGATGAAAATCGACTTAAGTACAGCTCTGTTCGGGTGTACACATGAGTGCCTCTCAAAGGACACATTGACTCCCATTGCCAATGATGCATGTGGTTCACAAACAAAGATAGGAGACTACATCCACATCTCAAACGCCCAGTGGCACCAGGTCGCTGTCACAATGCACAAGGCAGATTTTAAAAAAATCCTTTTTTTCTTTGACTTGCTTTATCATGTGCTAAGTCACATTCTACAAGGAAAAAAAAAATAGGATACCTCTTGCAGAGGGAGGGATAAGCAGTGTCTATAAGTTGACACAGGTATTTGGGAGGCAGAATAAGTATTCTTACATTAAATTGCATTTACTGCCTTGAAGGAAACAGTAAACAAATACGAAAACACTGAAAGTCAAGTACATTAATATCTACCAAGGAAAAGTTTTTTTTACAAAGATAAGAGTTTATCACTTTGCCAAAAATTACTTACGGAATCAAATATTTTCTTCAAACATGGCAAGACCATACCTATCTGGAACTGACATTTTATCTTTCCCAATGTATAGCAATGCTAGTCAAAACCAATCTCTCTTCTCTACTACAGTTGAGTACATAGTACTCCGTGCCAGAAACTGTGTCTAGCATTTTCCATGCATTATCTCATTTACTCCTCATAATAACCCTGAAAGGCAGGTCCAGATGTTACTCCTATTTTGAGTGGGGGAAAAAAAAGAGGTTTTGGGAGATTGGAAAATTGTCAAGGTTGCATAGCTAGAAAGTGGTAGAATCAGAACTTGAACAAGAGTCTCAGAAGCGAATTGCCTTACAAAAGTGACTGCAAGTGAAGCCTTCCTCATTTCCAAAGTTGATTCCAAGTGTTTTAAACCACAATCTACCATTTGCTGTGCTCCTAGAATTAATAAGGGCACCCCTAATAATTCATTTCCCAACTTACATGTCTCCAATATTAATTTTCAGTTTCTCAGCCAGGTACGAAAGGCTCTGGAACATATGACCACAACCAACCTTTCTAGATGGTCACTGACTCCTGAATACCCTTAGTTCTAGCTCTAATTACTTACCACTCTTCAGCACAAGACAGACACCTTTTTTTTTTTTCCTTTGCCCATTCTATTCATATTCTACTTAATACCATTTCAACTTGTGTCCCTGATGGAGATCCATTCATTCTGCCTAGTTCTGCCTTACTATTTCCTTTCCTAAGCCCCACACGGAATTGATTGTGTTCTTCATGGGTAGTCCAAAGCAGGCTGTACCAACGGCTACTGTAATAATAATCTATTGGCTCATAATTTTTGTTAATTTAAGTATCCATGGCTATACAGGAAACTTTTCAAGGAGAGAAAAATGTTATTCTAGTACCCCCTTCATTTTTCATATTATTACCTGATAAGTGACCACTAAACACAAATCAATTGTAGAATGTAATAGCATTCTATTTAAATATGCGATGATACAGAAAAGTCATTCTTTTTGTACATGTTTCCTTCAGTTGGCACAGTTTAGCATTATTTCTTTATCTGGCAGTAATTCAATTTGGCTCAGGGGTAGAAAATTCATCTATCAAATCAGAAAAAAATGGTCTAATTACCTCTGAGCAATACTTTCAGTGGGTATTGTCTGGTAAAAAGATACAATGATTGAAAAACATAGGAAAAGCATCTGAATAGGAAGAAATATTATTAAAATTTGTACACCAAAAAATATATATAACTAATTTCTATATTCAAGTCGAGTTCATAGGTACATGTGACATTCTTGTTTAAACAAAGAAAATAAATTATTGGGGTTGCTGAGCCGTATGTGAATTAGTGTAACTATAGAGTCCTTGACTTTCTAGGCTTCTTACAATTATTAAGTTCTAACAGTAACACAACTGTCTACTTAAGAGACAGAAAAGCATTATCTGGTTATGGATTCATTCAGAGAGCATGCTTTAGACTTGTTCACACTATTAACTTCTTTGGGGAAATGCAGCAAACTGCATACAGAACCCCAGAGAGTCAATTTCATGATCACCTTTTAAAACTGTGTGTATATTTTTACATTTACATGTGGGCCTGTGTTGTTTTCTCTCTTTGTTTATTTTGTTGCTGCTTTTAGGTTAGGAATAGTCCTCTGGGGCTTTTTTTTTTTCTTTTTAGCTTTGTCTCTGGATTTTCTCTGCAATGATCTGGCAAACACATATAATTTTTTATGGTCCACCATCATTGACAGGCTGGCCCCCAGGCACAGGGTCCTGTGTAGCACATCATGGTTTATTGATGAGCAGTGGGAACTAAAGCAGAGTGGTGGAAGCTGGCACACCAGTTACAGATCCTTGTTTAGAAACCAACTGGGCATTCAGTAATGAGACCATGTGGTCTTGTTTGCAGAACTCGGCTCAGGCCAAAGATCTGTCTGAGGATGAATTGAAAGGAAAAAAAAATCAAACGACCATACAGTTCAAGTAGCTTATGCCATCAGCAGCTCAAACCACGCATCATTTCTTTATCACATTTTTAGAGTCCCTCAAGAGAAAGTTTTGGGATGAAACTAAGAGTAAACTAGGTTCTTATCTAAGAATTGTAAGTGTATAATGAAATAAATATGAATCTATTTTTGCCAGAATAATTTATTTTAAAATAGCTTTACTTATTTGATAAAGTAATATATACATGTGGTAAAAAATTTAAAGATAACATTATGAATGAAGAATCTGGGTAACCACATATTTAATAAACGTTGTTGAAGCTCCTTTCAGATATACTCCATGTTTATTTGTATGTATGTATGTATTTAGAAAGACAGAGTGCATATATGCACACACTCATGCGTGAGTGGGGGAAGAACAGAGGGAGAGAGGGAGAATGCCAAGCAGGCTCCACACTCAGCATGCAGCCTGACATGGAGCTTGATCTCACAACCATGAGATTTATATATTTTGAGAGAGAGAGAGGGAGAGAGACAATCCCAAGCAGGCTCCATGCTGTCAGTGCAGAGGGCTACACGGGGCTCCATCTCAGGAACGGTGAGATCATGACCTGAGCCAAAATCAAGAGTTGGAGGCTTAACCAACTGAGCCACCCAGGTGCCCCCATGTTTATTTACTTTTTAAGCACGTTTTCTAAATTTCACTTGTTTTTCCTTTAACTATATATGAATGATGTTTTGTATCAGCTTACATAAGTTTACTTCATTTGTTTTCACAGTGGCTCATTAAATGGGTATACCACAGATTACTTAATGGATTCTTGTTTACAGCTAATAGACAATGCTAGAATGAACATATTTGCACATAAGTTTGGCAAATATGTGAGTATATTTTCAGTTTAATTCCAAAAAAAAGTTTAAGGCAAATACTATATGTGTTTTATATATTTTTTAAATGTTTATTTCTGAGAGACAGAGAGAGAGCAGGGGAGAAGCAGAGAGAGAGGGACACAGGGAATCTGAAGCAGGCTCCAGGCTCTGAGCTGTCAGCACAGGGCTTGAACCTACGAACCCGAAGATCATGACCTGAGCCATGAGATCACGACCTGAGCCCTGAGGTCATGACCTGAGCTGAAGTCGGACAGTTAACTGACTGAGCCACCAGGTGCCCCCTCCCTGTCTTTTATATTCCTAAAAATACTTGATGAGAACGTAAAAACTCTTGCTAACAACTCTAAAATTTTAGTCACATTACAGCTGAAAAATGGAATTCCATGGATCCTGTAATTTCATTGATAGAGTAAATTTTTTTTGATTATGTAAAATTAAGCATTGTTTCATGTTTTCCCATGATCTTCCTGTTCATGAAGTTGGCAAAATGGTCCACCGAATTTCCACGTTATTCATTTATATGTTAATGACAAAATATATCATATAATGTTACAATATTTACATATAATAGTAACATGTATTTTATGTGATATATGCTACACACATTAGAAGAATTAGAAAATTTGTCTTCTGTATTTTCCTGATTTTATGTAGATATTTTTTATTTTCTTATATTGTAACATATCTTAGTAATTTCCTTTAATATATCTGAGTTTTCTATGTTTCTCAGAAGAGCAGTCCCTACTCTAAGCTATTAACCATGGTGTTATATTTCTTCTAGACATTCTCCTCTCTTCATTGCTATTATTTAAAAGCTTGATCCACCTGAAATATGTTTTGTAATAAGGAGTGTAGTAAGGGTCAGCTTTATTTTTTCAAGGTATTAAACCAATTTGTACCAATATGATTTTATGTATAATCTTCTTTCCCCATGTTTTAAGGGCCATCTTTCTATTTTATTTTATTATTCTGTTTTGTCATGAACCAATTCTACCCTATGCTTATATTATGTTTAATATGTATTTTCGCTGCTAATGTTTATTTACAAATACCAACTTATTCTGTTATTCTACCATGTGAGGCTATCATTGATGATTGTGAAGACTGTACAGAAAGTCTCCATATTTAAAAATTTTGCATTCACATATCTATTCAAAAATAGGTCTTAAATCTAGATGTGCCATCGCTTCTTAGGAATGAAGATAAGACATCAAAGGATGACTAAATTGGACTTGAAAATAAGAAATATTTTTGGAATAGATACTATTCCCTCACATCGTTCACTAAACTGTTAGTATCGTGAAAGACAAAATAGAGTATCAAAATACTTAATTTAATATCAGAAGATGTAGTTTATTGTCCAAGATCGAACACAACATAACTATACAACCCCAATAAGCCATTTGGCCTCTAAGAACCCTAGTTTACTATTGAATATAAAAAAAATATTCTCAATTTCTCAGAAGTGCAATCCCTACTCTAAGCTGACCGAACTCTATTGCTGACAGAACCATAGGTAATAATGTGGCTTTAATTTTCAAAGGGTAAATTACCACTGGAATCATTTCAATTGCTCTTACCGTTATTCTAAATTGTGTGGTCTATCCAATTAATTATGCAACATCAATAAGAATCTTACATGAGAATCTTTATTTAAAAATTATTATCCAGGTTTAATTGTGGTCTGGAGGAATTTAGGTATCAAGGGCTACTTTTACTTTCACCAGTTGTCTAAAATAGGATAGGTGTCCACTAGATAAGCTGATCTGATTATAAATGTCTAAATTCAGATATAATATTTGAAGGAAGCTACCGTTTAGTGACTGGAGAAGTTGTGTAAATGACTGGGTCTACTAACCTTATAAGTTTTACTACTGTGCCAATTGCCAACTTGCAAATCAATATCCTTTATTTTCAATCTAGGTCAAGCCCTTCAATCAACTTGAGAAAATTCATCCTAACCTGATCATTTGTACTATTCATGCCTCCTCCATATTATAATTATTTTCATTTTCTTAAGTCCAGGGGTGGGCACTTGATTCAGATCTGGCCATCAGCTCTGTGTTTCTTGACCACAGTGAGTAGTTCACAGATGGGTATGTCACCAATCAAAGCCAATGAAGCATGATGAGGCTTTTATTGACTTTTCTGGAAAAGAAACTATTTCTTGTAATACTTGAATATGAGTGGATATAAATTATAGACCTACTCAGCAACTCTATAATGTCTAAGAAAAAAGACAGCACACAGAAATGTCAAGAAATAGGAATACCTTTCCTAAAGACTTTTTTTTTAGCCTAGAATCTAGCCATATGTAATGCAAAATATTCCCTTTTTAGCTGAGATCAGTTAAGGCCATTTTCATTTATAAAATTCTCTGAAGAATTAAGGGTTACTTAGCAATACTGTAAATTACACCATGATAACTTGTTTTTCAAGTTTATTTATTTATTTTTGAGAGAGAGAAAGAGTACATGCAAATAGAGGAGAAGCAGTGAGAGATAGGGAGAGAGAGAGTCCCAAGCAGACTCCATGCTATCAGCACACAGCCCAACACAGGGCTCGATCCCATGAACTGTGACATCATGACCTGAGCCAAAATCAACAGTGAGACCTTAACTGACTGAACCACCCAGGCGTCCCACCATGATAATTGTTCACTCAAGTATTCACATTCACAATATTATTCTCTGTATTTCTCTTTTGCAAATTAAAAAAAATATATATATGTATATAATCTGCAGCCTGAATATCAACCAAGCATTAAACTTTTTTTTCCCCAATAAGGTCTCTTAATTAAGATACAATTTATCAATGCCAATTTTAATTGTATGTGAGGCTTTAAAAAAATCTTAAGGATTTTTATTATTTCAAAGATTTTCATTGGAAGCCAATGATTATTAGCTCATAAATTTCTCGTTAGTATATGCTAGTGTCTTCACATAAAACAGCTCAGAAGCTCAATACTAGCTAGAGGCATATTGTAGATTCTATAAACATTTCAGAAACATTGTCAGGAGCAGCTTGTGAAGGAACTGCTGACCGACTCTAATTGTCAATGTATTGAGATAGAAACTTCAAAAGTTTAAAGTTGACACCCTAGTATCTTGCTAATTTTTACATGATTGACTAGTCTATTATGTCATGCAACTAGTTGTCCAGATAAACTACGTTCAGAAACTTCATGTGATCACACTGTAATCACAATGTAGATTGACAGAATGATCAGGGGGAAATATTAAAAGAACAATCACATAATACTTGAAACAAAAGAAATACTAGGAGCAAGTGATAATACCAAAATTTCTAAGAAGCTTCCTACTTTTAATTAAAAGCAGCTCATTAGACGTCTCTCTCTCTCTCTCTCTCTCTCTCTCTCTCTCTCACACACACACACACACACACACACACATACACACACACACGCACCCCTGCTAGGTAACATCTAATGTTACTCTAAGCCACTTTTACTGGGCATATCACTGGAATTAAATGAAAACACCCATTAAATATATTTCACTCATGAGATCATGCTTCAAGTTCAATAATTATGTATCATTCTGATAGGTATGCTTTCCTGTAACCTCCTCATTAGAATAACAAAAAGTCAAAGTAATTTTTGGTAATCAAAATGAGAAAGTAGCATGAAGCCGTAATAAGGGAAAGCCAGCTGAGGAGCCTGCTACGAAACAATACCATGTATAATTGGTCCTTAATTATGCAAATGTAACAAATGGCAGAAGGCCGGTTGTATTTCTTGACCAAGGCTGCCTGCCAAGCCAACACGCTGGCAGAAATGCAGGAAGGAGCTCACTCTGTGATCCTGACTGATGCATCCCCTTCCACATTGCCAAGATATTTTTGTGGAAGAAAGAAATCTGTTGATTTACTAAAACAAGTTAAATTTATGTTTTTGGTGTGAATGATGACTATCTCCAACAGCATCATTAACAGAATTTTTTTTCAAACCCACATTATTAACTTTTTTTAATCAAAGGTTTAAATACACCAGAAGAAACCCAAATAATAAGTAGTGTATACATTTGTGTGGAGGATAAGTTTGCTGCACGTTTGTGAAAATAACCTTTATACATGAGACAAAGCTTTTGGCAAGAAAAAAATCTTTAAAAAGTAAATATGAGTTGTCTTTTAATACTGTAGATAAACAAACTATATAGGAAATTGGTTATTTCTATGCTTCATTTTTTCAACCATGATTTTGTGTACATTTTAAAATACTCTTTGTAAACAACCACTTTAAAATTAATTTATTCATGAGCTTGCATTGGGACGTCTGTAAGCTAGCGCTAGCCTCTAGAAACATTGCTCTCTTCTTGGTTTCTGATATAAAATGCCTTCAAGTTCCTCATTGCTCCCAGACCTTCCGTTCTTAACCTAGCACCCACAGGTACCTGCTGCTCTCCTGACATAATGGAGAATATCTGTGCAGGATCCAAGAATCCCACAACTTTGAAAACTGGTAAATTTGGCCTCTGATGAAGCTATAGACATATCTTAGATATATTTTCCAATATATTCATTTAAGGGAGGCAAAATAAATTTATTTGAATGATTTCATTCCTTTCCTCAAAATTTATTTACTTCACTACTGTTTTGTTTATTTATTTATTTATTTTTATGTTTATTTTTGAGAGCCAGAGAGCATGTGAGCAAGAACACACCCATGAGAAGGGGAAGGGCAGAGGGAGGGACAGAGGATCCACAGTGGGCTCCATGCTGACAGCAGAGAGCCCTATGTGGGGCTCAAACTCACAGAACTGCAAGACCATGATCAGAGCCCAAGGTGGATGCTTAACCGACTGAGCCACCCAGGCGCCCCACTTACTACTGTTTTGAATGAAGTAGAGTAGTGGCATGTTTTAGCATCTTGCCAGTGAAATTTACCTCACTAGTAAATTAGAATACTAGTGTATTCTAGTTTGTAACAGGCACTAAAATCATTCCCTGCTTCTGAAATAGCAAAATTTGAAAGGAGTTCCCTGAACATTTGCCAGAGTTTGAGACTCTACATGGGGTTCTGGTAAAAAAAAAATGTATTTTAATAGGTCAGGGAAAATTCCTGAACAGGTTGGAAGATACAGCATACAAAAAGTTACCAAGACTTGAATAGGGAAAATTAAGAACAAGGGACAGGAATATGTGGTAGCAGTGATTTAGAATTAAATTATAAACTGAGGCACCTGGATGGCCCAGTGAATTAAGCGTCCGAGTCTTGATTTCTGCTCAGGTCATGATCTCACGGTTCGTGAGATTGAGCCTCACGTTGGGCTCTGCACTGACAGCACAGAGGCTCCTTGGGATTCTCTCTCTCCCTCTCTCTCTGCCCCTCCCTGCTCACAGTCTCTCTCTCTCTCTCTCTCTCTCTCTCTCTCTCTCTCTCTCTCTCTCAAAATAAATAAATAAATAAACATTAAGAAAAGGAATTAAACTGGAAACTAAATTAAGGTAGATCCTCTAGTAGAAAATGAGGGATGTCTTTCACTGACAATTTTTCCTTAATTTTTGTATATTCATAAAATACTCTCTACTTAAAATAGCACTATCACTGGTGAAATGAAAAAAAAATATGTGTGTTTTGCTTCCTTGAGGGGTGCTGTTATGTATCAAACATCAGCCCATCATCTATCCTCTCTGTAAATCCTAAATCCCAGAGTTCACATTAATAATGTGTTAGGGTTTTAGAAATTTCTGTAGTAAAATACAGATGGCCTCCAATTTATGATGGTTTGACTCACGATTTTTCAACTTTATGATGTTGCAAGAGTGATACACATTCAGTAAAAACTACTTTGAATTCTGAATTCAGATCTTGCCCAGACCAGTGATATGGCAGCCTGGTCCTTGTTGGTGATGCAGGGCAGTGGCGGTGAGCCGCAGCCCTCAGTCAGCCCTGTGATCGCACAGGTAAACAACGAATACACTTACAGCCATTCTGTTTTTCACATTCAACAAATTACACAAGATCACTCAACGCTTTACTACAAAATAGGCTTTGTGTTAGATCACTTTGCTCATTTGCACTCTAATGCAAGTGTTCCCAGCACATTTAAGGTAGGTTAGGTTAATCCATGATGTCTGGTAGGCTAGGTGTATTAAATGCAGTTTTAACTTTCATATTTTCAATTTATGATGGGTTTATTTGGATATAACCCTATTGGAAGTTGAGTAAGATCTATACGTGATTCGTTCAAAATGGGATTAGCCCAGAATGATCTTAGTATCAGTGAAACATTGTCTTACTTTTCAGTCTATTCATATTTCACTTATTTTAATGTGATCAGACATATATGCTCAAAAGCAAGCATGAGATTCTAAAAAATAAATAAAAAAATAAAAAAATAAATAAAATAAAAAGAGCTAGGTACTGCAGACCATGAACATCATGAATCACTGGTAAAAAAAAATTAATTTCTAGACCAAATATATAAATAATATACTTAAATAGATGATTCCAAGCATTGTTAAAGCATTTTTAGTCATTTTGCATCCTGGCACTCCTATTTTAAGAGGCTTTCATTGTTGTGAAACAAAGAAAAGAATCCTACATAGAGCAGGAGGGCACATACTTATTTGTGAAGTTCAAACACATGAATGAATGCCATTATAAGGCTTATTCTTCCTGAATTCCCTGACTAAATTCTAAAGGAATATAGAATACACAATTTTTAGAGATTCATATTTTACAAATAACGTTGGTCACTGGGCAAATGACATTCCTGATTATAATGTAGAAGTATACCAGTAAGATAAATCCCTGCGATTTAAAAAAACAAACAAACAAAACTTAGAAGACACTGTATGGTTTTGTGTATAAGGGAAGATCAAAGTAAAATTCTCCAATTGTATCTCTGGGTTATACCACATTTGATATGTACAGTGGTCCAAGGGTCGAGAGAACCAATGAGTCATCAATACTACATGGTATTGATGATTAAAGAAGCAGCTGTTAATATAAATGTGGTCCAAATCCTTTAACAAATTCAGCAAGAATCTTTGCATGGTGGTTTCAAAGGAACATTGTATAGTCTCTTTAGTAGGAAACCCATCAGAAGAATGTATATTTGAAAGACATTTAGAGCAGAGACTCATGTCATCTGACATCTGGTACATGATGAGAACACAAAATTGAATTGTCACCATTTCTATAGTGCAAGCAGAATACAAGTACCTCTCTCCTCTCCACCACTGCTGCCTTCCTGATCCAGCCCACCATTATCGCTTGCCTGCATTGTTACAAATAGCTTCAACTATTTTTCCCACTTACACTCTTGCTTCCTTACAGTTTTCTTTCAAAACAACATCTTCAAGGATTCCATTAAACTATAAGTCAGATCATGATTCCGTTCTTCTCAGAACTGTTCAATGGCTGCTTCTTAAATTCAGAATTAAAGACATAGTTCTTATAGTGGCCTACAAGGATATTCACAATCTGGCCTCCTATTAGTTCTCCGATGTCACTCTACCCCTCTTTCTGAGAATACCTACTGGTCTTATTGCTTCTCAAACATCCTGCAAGCTCCCTCTGCTAGAACACTTGCCCCAGAAAGACACATGGCTTACTTTCTTAAATCTGTCAAAATTTTGCTCAGCTATGACCACAAATCTGACACCTCATTTAGAATTGCAACACACCCTGTCACATTTTCACAATGCTTCTCACATCCTAAGTTGCTTTAAAGTTAATTTGTGTATGTACTGCTTATTTTATGCCACTATCTCTCCACATTACTGGAATGTAAGCTCCATAAGGACAAGGATTCTGAATTACTTTTTAAACTAACGCTTCCCCAGAGCCTAGAATAATGCTGGGAACATAAGAAGATGCTCAGTAAGTACTCATGTAACATCAAAATTCACGCAGCAACAAAGCTCAGTAACTTTATGATAGATGATTTGGCCGGAGACCTTATTCTGCTGTAGTACTTGTAGCAGTAATGTTAGTACTGCTACACGTACATAGTACATGTAGCTATTAGGTGTTATGGCATTATCAATGATTCGTTGAAGCACCTCAACAATATGAGTATGTACTTATGAAGCATTTTGTAAAGTTATTGACTTCTTTCAGATAGAACAAATCATCCATTTGAGGTTGTTGGTAATGTGATGAATGAACTCAGAATATCCTCCCAGAGAATTTTCAATTCCTCATCATAAGGAGATGGTCTACAAAGTCTTTTGGGAATGAGCCAACTCAAATGACTAGGAGTTAGTGTCAAAACATTCTTGTTATTTTCAAATAATAGGTAGTTCTAGGTTACCTACCTCAGGGTTCCCACATTCCAAAGCTTGAAGGAGTAGCATTCCTCCTGAATCTATCAATAGCAAAAATTCAAACATTAACCCCCCCAAATTGGCTGCTGAATTTGGGTATTTATAATTGAACAATGTGCATTAAACCAGTTGCATCCTGGGAAAGTCCTTTTGATGGGTCGTCTTGGCAAGATTACCACGCCATTATTCAGCCAAACACAATTCTAGGGGTTGCTGTGAAGAGATTTTGTGAATGTGATTAAAGTCCACAGTCAGTTGATTTTAATTAAAGGCGATTATCCTGAATATTAATCTGGATGAGCCTGTTTCAATCAGTTGAAAGACCTTACAAACGGAGCTGGGGGTACAAGAAATTCCACCTGTGGACAGCAGTTTCAGCCCACACGTGAGTGCTGGCCTGCTCTCCTGATGGCCTGCTTTGCAGATTGCAGACTTACCTAGGCAGACCCTGAAATTATGCAAATAAATTCCTTGCAATAGATAAATTTCTGAATGTACATCTTCCATTGGTTCTGCCTCTTTGAACCCTGACTGACAGAACTACTAATGCCTTAAGATGACATAAGACTTGCTGGAGATCACAAGGGCACAGCCATTGCACATTTTGTGAAGTGCCTATGGCTGTTCACTGCTGTTAGAAATAAGTAGAAATTGGAGAATCTTTACAAACTTGCCACTGAGTAAATTGTTTACAGTTGATTGTTTATGAAGGCATTGCAGAGGCTGAATATTCATTATCCATCAAGTGCCTTCATTTGGAATTTTTATTCCCCATTTTATTTTATTCCTCATTGTATTTTACTCCATTTTATTTATATTCAGGAAACTCTCTTTTTTAAGTGATTTTAGGCCTATGAAATTATATATACCATATCTCTATCATGACATAAGTAATTTTCATGAAATCTCCCTCTACAATGTAAGTTGCATGATGCAAGGCAGAGTTTTAATGTGTGTGTGTGTGTGTGTACACAATTATTTTCACTCCTCATCCTCTTTCACCTGTTTCCTAAGCATCCATCATGTCTTAGCCTTTCTCCCATCCCTTTGGGTCAAAGTAGTAATTTACTAAGTTCCCTTTGAATATTCTGTCTTTTGCATTATATGAATTAATAATAAAACTAGCTTCTAGCAACAAATAAATAAACAGGCTTATGTTTGGAGACTATCCTTGTTTCTCACAGGCCCTGTGTGTGTGTGTGTGTGTGTGTGTAATAACATGTTGTAAAGAACAAAAATTATTTAAAAAAATAAAAGAATATGAAGACCCAGAAAAAAACTTTGTTCATTAACATATCCTCAGTGCCAAATCAGTCAATAGTAAGTATTTGTTATGTGAATGAGTTGTTTGCACTCTACTGAATAAAAACAAAATCTTCCAGGGATATCTTAGGCTTCTAAATTAATGCTGCTGGTATTCATTCTGCCTGAGATGATATTAACATATCCATGAGTTTCCAGTGTGAAGTGCAAACACTGTCAAAATTCCAGATACTCAATTTCTAATCATTTTCAAATCATGTGTTCTAACAGAAACAACCAGTGCTGAACCACATCATTTTCTGCTGGTCGAGGCGAATGCTGACTTCACTGATGATCCCATCGAACTGAATAAAGTTTTTTTAGGCATAAAATCGATAGCACAAAAGTATTTCCTGATCCATCCAGAGCATCTAAACTCATGCTGGAAATTTCTTCCAAGTTAAAACTTTTGTTTTTATTTGCTTATTCTTAACTACTTCTGGTTGCTTATGCCAATACAACTCCAGAAAGTACAAGACACCAGTTTATTCCTTAGCAAGAGCAACATGTAGAATTGAACCCGTTGTGTGCTCTATTAAATTGCTTGTATACATCCACACACTGTATCTTCATTAAGAAATCAATGACATGATTCTGTTCTTCTAAGTTCCTAATGACTTTTGTCTTCACAACATCAGTTGACTGTTGATAAATAATAAGTGACTGTTATCATTTTGGGAAACCCTCTTGAAATCAATTATGAAACTATGCAGAGCCTTCTATTAGGGTTTGTTGCCTTTCATCAGTCCTGACTGGTAGTAACTTTCCTTCACGTCACTGCTTTATCAATTTTTTTCTTAAAAAGAAAAAAAAAAAAAAACAAAAACCACTTTCATCATCTCACACCTTCTTTCCAGATCTCACAATGACCCCTCATTTTCCACCAAAGCAATCTTAAAATTCTGATCTGACATGCAAAACCTTTTAAAAACACAAGCTCTGATGTCAGAGTGCCTGTGTTTGAATTTCAGTTTTGCTGTTTAGTAATTGTATGATTCAGTTAAATTACTTAAATACGTTGTACTTCATCTCCCTCATCTATGAAATGAAGATAAGTAATAGTATCTACTTTATGAAGCAGTTAAGAGGATTCAATGAATTAATACATGGAAAGAATTTAGAATTGTCCTGTCAAATGGTAACTCCTGAATACATGTTAGCTATCATCATCATCAGTGTTATAATAATTATAACTGGTACCACATGTTGGTCAAGCAGAACCTACTATTTGGGGGAAATGCATATTTTAATATAAATGGAGGCAATTTGCACAGCTAGGAACTTAGAGAAACTGGATTTAGAAGCATCCCCCCACAGCTTTGCTGACACAACCATCCAGCCTATTTGTGATTTGGTTAAAAGAACATCGAGAGAAGAGCCAAAAGAGAGAGTTTACCTCCTCAGAGGTAACAGTCAGCATTAATCATCACCCTACTAAAAATACTTTGATGCTGAGTCATGACCTTTTGTTTTATGCAATATAACACATATTGTTTCTTTTAGGGAGATTCTATTCTCAGAAATCCTTAAGGGGGTTCAAAGGAAAAGAGAGAGAGAGACAGAGAGAGAGAGAGAGAGAGAGAGAGAGAGAGACAGAGAGAGAGAGAGAGACAGAGAGACAGAGAGACAGAGAGAGGGAGAGAGAGATGGAAATACCATGAAGCTAAAAGTAAATTTGAGAAGGAATTCCTTTGCTTTCTGAAAATGGCCTTCATCCCAAAGCAGTAAAGCACATACCCATTTTATCTCTCTTCCATTAATCCTCAGGACTACTGCTCTGGCCAGTTCATTTTACTATCTCCAAACCTCCTAGGTTAATTTCTGCCACTACTATTTTACTCATGTATGCTCCCCCTTTGTAGAAATCTTTCTCTTTATAATGTTTGGAGGTCAGGTTCAAGTTCTGTGTGTCCAAAATTCTTCAATATCTCTAGCCACCATCCAACTCTTTATTCATGAGCATTCATTCATTCATTTGTTTAGCCAATATGTTTCAGGCACTGTGATAGGAGCTGAAAATATAAGAGTATATAAGATGACAAGGATTCTGGTTCTCAAAGGAGCTTACATTACGAAAAAAATTGTATTTTCATTATTTACACAAATAATTAATTATAGTCGTTATGAAAGTATGCTAGGAGAACATTAAATAAAGAGTGTTGTTTGGGGAAGCTTCAAAGAGGAAGTAACATTTAAAGCTGAGATTTAAACAATAAAGATGATTTATTTAAGCAAAGCCTAATGGATGAAGAAGAGGGCATTGGTGGCTCCAAAAAGAATGATAGGGGTGGGGGCGGGAAGAACTGAAGATTGCAGAATGAGGAGAATGGACCTAATGAAAAACTGTAGGGAGGTCAGCATAGCAGTAGCCTAGATAACCATCAGAACAGTGATGTGGATATTGGATATTGGATATTGGATGTGTGATGGATATTGGGCTATTGATGATCTGGATCACCTGACGAGTACTTATTAGTGCTAAGTATTTGAATTCAGCACTGTGCTATATAACAGATAAACATTCATTATATTATGCTACTATAATGCGTTAGTTTTATTTTTCTCCATACAGTCCATATAAAGATTTCATACAAGACTCTAAGGTAGACGTGTAGGGAGCCTGTCATTTATTTCTGTTTTTGCCCCATAGATACTCTGCAGACAATAAATACTTGAGATTACAGGATACCATTTTCATCCTATTCATCTTCACCTTTTTGCTTGTAGAAAAAAAAAAGACACACCTATACATTCACACACACAGGTTTTTAATATTGTATGGATAGCAAATTTTCAAAATAGAATCCAAAAGCCAGAATAATTAATTGGACTGCTTGATTTTAATCATCTAAAAGGTAACCCTCCTCTATGACAAAAGATTCTAAGTGATTGAAACCTGGAAAAAAAATCCTGTGATGTAGGCATGGCAGCCAGACTCTTTAGGGTTGGAAAATTTTCTAAGTACCTAGCCGTGCAATGAAACCGCATAAAAATGATTTAGTTCTGGCATTACCATTCTGGGACCAGAGTAAATGTTAGGAAAAAGTGATGAGAAATAAGCAACCTCAATGTCATTTTGTTACCTCAATTCAAATTTCTCAACTTTTATAAGTCTTAATGTCTTAGAATAATAAGCAAGGAGAGTATCTTAGATTTATAGAGTATACAAACATAATTATAGGGCCTACAAAACTCTCAACTTAAGGCTTAGAGAAAAATTATAAAAAAACTGAACATTAATATTTGTCATAGATTTAACTTATAAAAATACAAATAAGAGGTTTAAAAACTCTAAAATGGAAGTGTTCAGAGAGAAAGAGAGAAAGTGATCTTTAATAACAAAGAAAATAATAAGTACAAGTCCCTTAGCTCTCTGCATATCCTAGAGTACAGCTCTTTCATAAAATATTCTCACTAGATTAGAGTTCAAGGCCATTGTGCCAATCAAGAGCAAAGGGGCAAATGGAACCTTCAAGTATTCATCCTAGGGCTTCATTTACCTACTAATTACTGATGAAATCATGATAGGCCTCCATCAGTTAAATACCACTCATTTCTGTTAACACATGAATGCTGTGAGGGGCCATGGTGTTCTATTTAGGATGCTCTTTATCAGAAAATTTAAATGTGTTTCCAGCTTAGTTAACAATCAAAGGTCACTCTTCTCTTTTTAAAACAATCCAAGTAAAGTAAACACACCAACATCAATCCACGTAATCCGCCAACAGGGCCCATTACTTCGGTGCCTAAGAATTGTATTTACAAATATTTTGCATTTTAACCAGGAAAAGATCTGAAATATTCAGAGGGCTTTGTCCCCAAACTGAAAATTATTATCCTTTTGGTACAGCAACCTAAATCCCATCTCCTTTCCATGTCTGAACTAAGGAAATGCAAATTTTTGTTGATTTGCTGCAAATCTATTTTAGAAGGAAAAAAATGTTGCCTTACATGTACTTTTGGACACAAATGTTATTATTACCAGTGAATTTATCAAGTTATCCTTTCTCTCTCCAGAATTTAAATACATATTAAACAAGCCTACCAGTAAAGTCAAAGAAGGCTAACGGATAAATAAGTTAGGAAGTAAACAGAGTTGATTTTTCATCAGTTTGATTTTCATGTTGGGCACTTGCATGCATTTGAAATAAGTTATTTTTGATACTTGTGCTCATTTCCTTAACAAATAATTTATATATAACTTCCCTTCATTTAGAAAGATTTTATGTGGTTTACATCCAGCCGTTGTATGTTGGATCCAGATGTACAAGTTCACAAGAGCCAATCGATACATTTTCAGGGATTTTATAAGCCAGTTAAAAAAATGCATTATTTAACAAATTTATTATTAAAAATTAGGTTATACAAATTTACATTTGACTATGTTAAAACAAAGCTGATAGAAACTAAAAAACTCATTCTTTCCTAATTTTCTACATTTTTACTATGATCATGACCTTGATGTTATTTACATGTATTTTATCTGTGTGGTCAAAATACTACAAAATAGTGTGTTGGTGAGCATCTCTTTCTAATTTTATATTCAGGGACATCACATTAGTAGTTTCACACTGGACATGATTCAAGTATTTGTTCAGCAGAAATTAAACAAACAAACAAACAAACAAACAAACAAACTACACATCAGGGCTTGATTTATTGTCTTGTCGGTTGTCTAAAGGAAATGATGAAGAAAATATTAATAATGCAGCTTGAACTAATTATGGCATGTTGGTAGCCACCATATTGTAAATAACCCGCAGAAGAAAAGAGAAAGTATTCTTCCATTATTTAAAAACTACTAACTGTTTCAGCAAAGAAGTCATTCACATTACTGATGAACAAGTGACGTTCTGGCATATATGTTACTGTTACACTTTGCTGAATTCATTAGTGTAAATGAAAATATCAACCAATATTCATATCAGAACTAAAAACACAACCATAGGCTGGCTAAATATACAAAAGCTAGGGAAAAATCAATTAAAATGTTCTCTGAGAATCAACTGACTCTATATGAAATCTACAATAAAAATATGATATATATATATAGTATTATAGTATCACTTACAAATTATGTACTATACATTATTATAATAACATTATACTAATACATAGATACATCCCTTCTCTCTGGAGAGTCCATTGTTAAAATATTTATAACCATATAAATGCTTATATGAATATATAAAGTACAACAAGGCAATATATAAATTACTTCAGCAGGATGTGCTAAAGTAAACAAATGAATAGGCATGAAAATGGAGCCAGAAGCAAGACTTGTAACAATGACAAGAACAATAACAAAAATTACTCAAGCCTACTAAGTTTCCGTGGGTAGCCAAAATTTGCTCCAAATTTCCTAGTAGTTGCTGTGAAAAACAAGACCCATTGGACTACTAATTCATAATACTTATTAAATAAAAGAATATCAGTTACTTAGGATTAACTATTTTTGATCCTACATGTGTTTATAGGAGCTAGGGTCAAATTGTGATCATTGCAGGTTATTGTGAATGACTACAAAAGCATCCAAACAAATAAATGAACCAAACATACAATCACCTTTTATCTTTAAACGGGGAAAAAAATATCCTTACTCTTTAACTAAATCTCTTCATTCTATTAACTAAAACATCCTCATTCCATTAACTAAAATGTCTCCAAATTCTGTATCTAATGGTTTTCTCAGAACAGCACCCTTTAAAAAGTGCTTTTCCTTTATCTACCCTCTAAGAGATCCAGCATGCGCAACATGATTACACAGTGCTCTGAAAGTGGGGTTATCACAGACTGCATACATCTTTGTTAATTTCAAGCAATCCCAGACTTGACATACAGTTGTATTAAAAAGAAGTACAAAATGGCATTGCTCCTAATTATAAATGTGTGTCTCTTTATTTTCATTGATTTAATCCTAAACTATACCTTTCCAGCTATCCTTCCCAATATACCTACCAGTGAATTGTCATTGATTATATTGAAATGATCATTATTTATAGGTTATGCCATTAACTTTATTTTGCTTATGAAATTTCCTCTTTCAGTCTGAAATGCTTCTTATTTAGGAATGAAGAAATTCTGTTTACCCTTCAAGACTTATGCCTACATGCGAACTCTTGATTCTGCCAAGAAGAGTTAATAGCTTTTTCTTCTCTGTTCCTAAAATATATTTTTCAGGTATCTGTTCTCAGTAATTTAACTGTTTTCATATCTGCCTTTGTGAAACTGAAGACTCTTGGAGGTGAGGTTTGTGTCTTGGTGATAAACACTAAAAGTAGAAGAGGTGCTTTAAATGGAGTAGATACTCACAAATGAATGCCATGAACAATGACCAGTGAAGAAAATCATTACCTTTAAAATTATGATTAGAAGATGATTTCAGAGCCTGTAATTAAGAGTCAACTATAATGACACAGACAGCAATACTTGGGTACATCTTCCTCAGAATGATGTTTGTGAATACACTTGTCAGAACCAGAGTTTAATAAAGCTTATTTCCCAATTTAGGACAAAACTGATGTTTCTATAAAATGTTTTACTGCTCACATAAGGCCAGATATTAATGTTCAGATTATTAAAACCAGGGAGAGAAGGATTATTTAAGCATTAAAAAAGAAAAAAAAACAATTTTTTCATTTGTATTCTTTTCATTTAACTTTGTAGTATTTATCATTAATTAGGAATTAATATATATTATATAATATAATATATTTATATATGTATAATATAATATAATATAATATAATATAATATAATATAAATATTCATTTTTAAAGGGAAAACATATTTTGGGTAATGCTAATTTGCCATTAACTGGATGCTTTATTCTAGGCTTCTCTTTCATCTCCAACAGGAACACCAATGGATTTGGGCATCCTTATTATTATTTTCTTAATATAATTTATTGTCGAATTGGCTAACATACAGTGTATACAGTGTGCTCTTGGTTTTGGGGGTAGATTCCCATGATTCATCACTTACATACAACACCCAGTGCTCATCCCAACAAGTGCCCTCCTCAATGCCTATCACCCATTTTCCCCTCTTCCTCGCCCTCACCCCCTCCCATCAACCCTCAGTTTATTCTCTGTATTTAAGAGTCTCTTATGGTTTGCTTCCCTCCCTCTCTGTTTGTAACTACTTTTTTCCACTTCCCTTCCCTCATGGTCTTCTGTTTGGGCATCCTTATTTTTAAAATACAAAATAAAACCACTATACTATTTGCTAACAGTTTTTATACTCATTTTTTACATTAATCAATCTAACATCTAGTTCTAGTAATCCTGATTCAGTTACTGATTTACATAAATCAAATTTATGTAATATGGTTGGAGCAAATTACCAAATCTACCTATATTATTGTTCTCCTTCCTACCTTCCTTCCTTCCTTCCTTCCTTCCTTCCCTCCATCCCTCCATCACTCCTTCCTTTCTTCATTGTTCTTCCATCTTTCCAAATAATGGAAAACTTCTCTTGAGTTCACCTAGGCTCACAAACATAAGCTAACACTGCCTAGAATGTTTTACTGTTACAATTCTTACTTGAATACTCAGGAAAAAAAATTATAGAAATTGTGCCAATGACTTTCTTCTGGGTGACTGCAGATATTTTTCTAAGACATATTCTTTATATCTACCCATGAGCCAAGCATCATTTTGATTAAGAAGCCGCAATGATGAAGAACATAATCACTAACTTATTCCTGTCCTATTTGCTCCTGAAAACCACAAATGAAATGTTGCAATGCTATATACATGTTATATGAATTATATAATTTCATTTAAAAGATGAAAATTATGATTTTATAAAATAATAAACAAAGGGATGTTTGGCAATGTTCTGGTTCTCTTCTCTTCCTTTCCTATACCTCCATCCTCAACCCCTTGAAGGCAAGGTTAATCCGTTGGCTACCATGGGGTTGGGGTCATTCTGGTTTATATCTAACAGAACAGTGAAAAGAAAAAACGGAACTGAGCCAGATCTTTAAGCCCATAGGAACTCTGGTTGCCTAAAGTCTTCCAGGCTATGGGTTGTCAAGGAAGTTCTTGAAGTTTAAGGGTGTGTTCAAATAACTTCTTTTGCAAAGAACACATATCTTTTGTCTGAATGTTCTCCAGTGCATATTTATATCATTCCTTATGTCCAGAGATAAAGCTACAGAAGATGTCTGGTTTCTGGTTAAGATCATGACCTAAAAGAAAAGTCATCCATTTTGCTAAACTTTCTAAATAATATTAGGAAATAGGCAGTGCGTAATGTTCTGGCATCAAAATCATTCACCCTAGTGGTTTCCTCCAATAATTTATTTAAAACAATTTGTAGACTTAAGCATATTTAAAGGCTATTATTTTAACCAGCATTTTATTCCTCCTTATTCATAGTGTTATAATATCTGCTTTAGGATTCACCTACAAATAATATTTTATTTTCCATGAATATAATTTAAAGTCTTGGCATTAGTAAATATAAACCTCAAATTCTATAAAACACATTTGTTTAAAATGTGGCCTACTACTCATCTAGTTAATACGAATTTAAGTATCTCTAGGCTTCACAGAATTAAGGAAAAGAACCTATATTTTGGGAGAAAATATTGGTTTTATTATATTATTATTATGGAGAGAATACTATAAATAATATTATAAATATGATAATATTATTATTGATTTTATTGCATTATTAAAGGGGAGAAACTGGAAAAGCTTGAATTAGATATTTTATAGAGTTTCCATTAAAAAAAAATAAATAGTTCTACAAAATTTTGTTTTTTTACAGAATTTTCCATTTCCCTATTACTACCCTAGCCACTCCCAGCATCTCTAGGTAGGGGACTGGCCTCAAAGGAAAGCTGAGATTTTTTTTCTGTCCACCAGAATAATAAGCTTAGATCTCAATGATAGTAAAAATACAAAGTTGTGTCTGCTACATTTTATACTTTTCAAAGGTCAGATACACATTAACACTTCCTGATATTTTTAGGGCTGCCATAATTGATCTTTATTAGCTGCTGGAATTTTGGAGCCAGAATTCTTAGTGCTTTCCTGACAAGTGTATTGCCTCAAATGGAACATTCTTCTAGCACAGACCACTTTCCTTTCTAATAACCTTCTCCTCCCTACAAGGTCAAGGGGCTAGGTAGGCTATATAGGATGGGCGGACCCTCCTACGCCAACCTTTCCCCTGCCACCGTTCCCTCCTGTCACTCAAGGGGTCCCATTCCACACCTCCCCCACTTTGGAAGGCTACAGAGAATGATTTCCTCACATGGACTCAGGACACATTACAGAGCTATCTTATCTTACATTTAAAAGAAATCCAAGAGATTTCAGAAAGTAAGAATGGCTTTGATTGCTCAGGCTATTTCTTTCACATAAATTGAACATGGCTTCCTGAGAGCACTCCCCAATTTACCCAGGGACTTCTTCCTCACCCTTGCCCTTCTTGGTTTTCTTTAAAGGATCACTGGCTTCTGCTGCCTAAGATTCTCTCTGAATTACTCTTCTTTTTCAATCTTCACAATATGATGCTTATTCTTTAAAATTATATTTAAACATGGTGACTCCTTTTTTATTTCAGTTCTGTTATCACTTCTAATTTAAGAGATAGCATCTCTGATTTTTTTCCCAGAAATAAGTTTTTTCCCCCTTAAAAAAAAAAAAAACTGTGAAGTAAAATACATCTATCCTACTGTATACAGGTCATGTGGCTAATTAGAAGTAAAACCTTGCAAGGGTCAGAAATATTGTAGAGTAGAAAGATAAATTATTGCTAGAAATTAGAAAGGAACTATCAGTTTTTACCTCAATTTTTGGTGGTTTGAATTTGGTTACTTATCGATCTGTGTAACTGTATACTTAAAGACAAATATTGGAGGGCGAAAGATGTGTACTTAATAGAACTGCACACATTCTATTCATTCTTCTTTTTCAAGAATTCCAATTTATCTATTTAGAATATGAAAATCTAATGAATGAAACTAATTCTTAAAGCAGTAATATATTTTAGACCATCTGATGCATGTTTAAAAATAGTAGTAAGTGAAGAGATTCTTAGTGATTTAAGGATTTATTCTGAAGAAGCATTGTCCAAAAACTTGTATATGTTTCTATAAATTCCCCCAATGTGCATAAACATCCACATAATGAAGTAAGAATTAGTACCCTGGGCTCTTTTTCCTCATTTGATTACCATGCCCATTTTTGGGAAAGGAAAAAAAAAACACTGGTGAAAGATATGGCTTTTGAATGAAAAAGAGGGGAAAAAAATCCATAGTGTCACAGATGGCTGTCAGAATAAAATGAAGCATGAGTCTGTTGAGGGAATCAAACATGGGTGTGAAATCTGAACAGAAAGGCACGGAGCAGAAGGCAACATTTCAAAAGGCATTTGGCACCAACTGGCATTGTGAGGGTTAATTTACTGCCAGGAGCTGCTGGGCTTTTCATTCTCTACAGACACACAATAGACAGATCCCCAAAGTGCCCATCATAATCACAGATGCTGGGGGATTAATGCTAAGATGAAAGCTTCATGAATATTAAAAATATCAAAACTGCTAATGATGTAGCAGAGTTTGAAATAACATTCAATCTCAAAATCTAGGAGTATGGCACGCAGGCATAGTAAGACACTGTCTTTTAAAAACTGATTAAAACCTACTCAATTTGTAGCAGAAAGAGGCTTATGCATATTAGGACCTGAATTGGCTGCCAAACTTTACAAATTGCACAGACTAATTACCATAATTAAGCCTTGGATTGAAGAAGAAAATTCCATTTATCTCAGGCTGACTCAGTGGAACTTCAACAAAGAAAGCACTGACATCAGATGGGCTTTTCCCTCACATGATATTTCAAAGCCCACTAAAAATAAACAAACAAACAAAAGAGGCCCCATCCTCTTAGAAGCAGGAATCATAACCACTCAGCGTAAAATGAAGTTGAAGGAAAGAGTTGTTCAGTATTATAAAAGCTAGTTTAGGTAAATTTAAAGTTTACTCTGCATGGGAAACTCCATTAAAAATGTGGAATTCTTTAGTTTAAAAAATCTGAATTATAAAATGCTTATGTACAGAATTGATATTTTTAATTTTTTATTGAGATATAATGGATATATATCATATTAATTTCAGGTGTACAATGCAAAATTATTGTGAAATGATCACCACAGTAATTCTACTTAATATCCATTATCACACACAGTTACACTGTTTTCTCTTGTGATAAGAACTTTTAAGATCTACTCTCCTTGCAACTTTCAAATATCCAATACAGTATCATTAAGTATGAAGTCACTACTGTGTACATTATAACCCCAGGACTTAATCCTTTCATAACCTGAAGTTTGTACCTTCTGCCTACCTTCACCTTTCGAATTGATAAAAATGTGAATGCATTCTAACTTACTGCACTGGCTTAAATAATAGTTCTGTAGAATTTAGAATTTAGTTAGCTTAGTTTCTGATAAGGATAAAGATACAATAATTTGCTAAATATCTTCTCTCTTCTCTTATGGACATCAGTATTAATAGGAGTAAATTGGTTTGGACTATAATACTGTTCGCTTAATCTTTAGCTTTCTTAAATTATTTGGAAAAGCAATATCAGCAGGTAGAATGGTTACTTCCCTATGTTGTCTAGCCTACATGCAGTTAGATTATCACTAAAGCATAAATTTTTTTTCAGAAAAAAATGTAATCATGAAAGTTGACATTATCTTCATAGGTAATAAAGTTATTCATTAATGAGTATTTTTCAAAGCTCATTTTTGACACTGAATAAAGGATTAAAAACAGTTAAATGGGATGATGGAAAAGAGTATTTTTAATCAGTACAAGCATTTGGAAATATATTTAGGAATGGGTTGATCCTGAATTAAAGTAAAGCATTTACACTTTCAGTTTACAATAGTTGCTTCGAGAGCTTGTAAAACCAGGCATACTTTAATTTCATTAGTTAACACATGGAAACATTTTTTGATGTGCTCTCTTATATGCTTCAATGACTTTACTGTTAACCAAAACTTTTAACCAAAGCTTCAGTTTGCCTCCCTTCTTTTACCCAGGCAGTGTCCTTCTATTTTAATTTTTCTACTCCCTCCAGCCTTACCTCTCACTAACCTATTCTTCAGAGTGATTTGGAACACAAATATGTTCATGCTGTTTAACTTCCCTCCTTCAACACTAGCTTTCAGAATGAAGACCAAATTCCTCAGCACAGCATCCAAGGGCATTACCACTGTCCACATCTACCTCTCAATGTGCATTTCCGGTTAACCCTCTCTCTTCTCCTTCCTTCCTCTCTCCCTGCTCCATCACCTCCCTCCTGCCCCCTTCTTTCTTCCTTTCTCCCTATAAATATTTTTTGAACACCTATGTTTCAGGTACTGAAATAGCCACTGGGGATAAATACCTAACAGAGGTTACAGTTTAGCGGCTGAGACATAAATTTAAAACTACATTTCTCTCTCTTTCTTGCCTCTGTACACCAGCACAAGCACACACACGTGTGCATGCAGTTTTTCAGGATCCAGCTGCAGGCAGAGAGGTGGTTTCACATAGTGGCTAAAAAGCATAGTTTCTGGATCTTCGATTAAATCCCAGCCCCACCGCATAGTGACCATGTGAATTTAGGCAAGTTACCCACCGCACGTGCATATCTCAAAAGGCTGTGGTGAGGATTCAATAAATAAATACAGCCTGGCACATAATACTGTAGTTATTATTATCGGCAGTTCAGTAGTACTATAAAGGGGGAGTTGGGGTTAGGAGAGCCTGTGACTGGATGGGGGTCTAATCTGGTCTGGGGAGCGAACAGAGGCTTCTATGAAGAAGTCAGTATCAAGCTGATTTCTGAGGATGTGCAGTTGAAGGGGTGCAGGTGAGGCTAAGTATTTTCCATCAAGAAGGAACTTTCCTGTGGAGATCCTGAGGGCTCCAGCAGCCTGGAGTGTCTTCTGGCCTGAGAGAAACCTAGTGAGGCTGTAGCAACAGAGGCAAGTGTGATGTCTGCTGCTCTAATATATATTTGCGGAAGTGCCATATTTTCTATTATTTCTATAGTCTCTTGACTCTAGGATCCGCAGGCCCTCTGTCACAATCTTCTCCAATGCCTACTCATTCTTCAGGATGCACATATGGAATTTTGTTCAGGAAACCTCGCCCAGAGCTCACTTGCCCAGTGCCCCTTCCCTTCCCTGTGCTGGATCAGGAGTAACCCACACCAGGGCATTCCCTGCTCTGTATTCTGCTCATGTGCTACTGGACCGGGAGTTCCCTGATCACGGGGCTTCTGCCGTATCTGTCTTTGGAATCACACTGGCCCGGCACAGAGAAGGGCCTCTTGCATAGAACATGCGTCCAAGTATAAATGTTTGTCAAGTGAGTAAGCAGAGTTTAAATACATATCCTTAGAGCACACCCTAAATGTCAAAACTGTACAGCCCAGATAGCAAATGAACATTATTAGATGACCAACAATTCAGGGAGGGATGCATTGAAAATTACTTGTCCTGTGAAATCAAGGATTTCCTTGGTATATATAGTGTAACGCTCATTATCAATTCTTGCACTAACTCTTTTACTTTAAATTTAAGATAAATATAAGAAATCTTCATCAAATTTCATTTTTTTTTTTACTCCACAGTCACTCATCCTACTCAGTAAACCAACATGGATTGAAATAAAAATTTAGAACTGATTATATTCATTTTTGAAAGACAACTTTTTGAAAATAAAAATTAACTGCATCTTTTCTTCCTATATGCAGAGATGTGTTAAAGTTTTTGGTTTGCATTTACCTTCACTTTCTCCTTCCTTCTAGCCTTCAAATGCTAACTGGCAGCTGACATTCATTATTTTCTTTTTTTTTTTTTCTTCTTCAAAAATTTTTTTTAACTTTTTTTTTATTTTTGAGACAGGGAGAGACAGAGCATGAACAGGGGAGGGTCAAAGAGAGGGAGACACAGAATCTGAAACAGGCTCCAGGCTCTGAGCTGTCAGCACAGAGCCTGATGCGGGGCTCGAACTCACGGACCGCGAGATCATGACCTGAGCCGAAGTCGGCCGCTTAACCAACTGAGCCACCCAGGCACCCCTGACATTCATTATTAATATCACAAGCTAAAAGCAGACACAGCAATGAATTGTGTAACCTGGAACTGAGATGGTAAATTGCTCTAGCATCTCCTTCCCTCCACTTTCCTCCCATCTTCTTTTCTGTCTGGGGCCAAATGCTGCTTGCATGGCCAGAGATTGCACAGAGATTACCACTGACTGACTGCCAGGCTCTGAGACTGGACATGCCCTTTATCCTGTTTGCATCTGTCTTGTGAGCTTAAGTGCAGAGGACTGTGGTGAAAAAAATAATAATAAAATCAATCAAGTAAATACATAAATAAATAAATCAGTTATTCTAGCCTACAAACACAAACAGAATATTTATACTCCCCTCAGTAGAGAAAAAGTTTGGTCTATGACACATAATTATGTAAATCTACCTTTATCAGTGGCGGAGCACAGGTGTGTGTGTGTGTGTGTGTGTGTGTGTGTGTGTGTACACATACACATACACTGGTGAGGGACGGGGTAGGAGATAAGGCTGAGAATGTGAGGTTTTCAGGTTCAGAGATGTAAAGGAGCTAAATCCTAAAGAAGATGAAAGCAGAAGCAGCCATTCCCAATACAGGTTAAACAAGAAATATTAAGTCCTAAAAGAGAAACAAAAGTTTGAAGTGTCTATTATCTCCATTCTCCCAAGGATATATTTAGATACATAGGAGAGCAGTTAATTCATTACAGAAACAAAGGAGAAGTTCATTCATTATTTACAATGGCTGCCTTAGAATTGTGGGTCTTAGTGAACTCTGGGCGACAAGGGCTGGGCTGTGAAGGCAAGGAAGCTAAGCTCAGGGTCTTCACTTGCACAGACGTCTGCCAAGGTCAGGGAAGGGACTCTAGCAATACCATCACATGGTCATACACTTCGTACATATGCCGAAGTATGTTTTTTTTCTTTTACTTTCATCCATTAAAGCACATTTTATGTTATTATTTATATTTCTTTATCTTAAAGTCCTACAAATTTTATAGGCTTCCTGTCCAACAAAAACTATATCTACCATGAAAATGGGGTCAAATAGAATATGTCAGACTTATAGGGGTCCAGTTCTGTATTTCTATACAGGGTGGCAGTGGTTTATTCTTTTCTTCTAACCTAGGATTATTAAGAATGTTCTCTTTCTTTAAAAGAATCTGTACAATTTCTAGGCACCTATGTTGAATTGATAATGGACATATAACTGTGTCAATAACAAAGAAGACTGACTTTTAGTAAACTAAACCCATATCTTGCAAATGACAATTTATTTTATTATTATCAATATGGAAAGTTGTTGGATATTGTGCTTACATTAATTCAGCTTAGCAAAACTCAGTTTATTCCCACTGGTGAAGGGTCTTTCGAGCATCAGTGATGTCTGGATATTTGCTGAAGGCTTCTGAAAAATCCCATTAGCTTTAATAACTTTAATGTTCAACCACACCCCTTAAACATTTCAAGTGGTGTTATAGCCTAAAAAATAGGAATGATCTTTCATCTTTAGCTGACAAAGACCTAAGCACATAAAAGTTTATTCTACCAGGATTTTACAGCACGCACACACACACACACACATACACATACACACACAGTGAGAGAGAGAGAGACAGAGAGAGAGAGAAAGCAAGAGAGATCTAATCATTGCTTCTGTGCATACAAAAGGGAATATATATATATATATATATATATATATATATATATATATTATATAATATAGTATTTTTTTGGCAGAAAGAACTACTAGAAATATCAAGTGCCATTTAATTTCCTCTTTAAGATTGTGCTGGAAAACTAGCATTTCCTTCATATACTCAAATAGGTAAGAAAATCTTGACAGTCTAAAGAGAACAAGAGCCATATCTTCAGTCACCTGATAACAACGCTAGGGAGAAAAGACAGGACTGATGTTTGACATTTTTGTATCATGTATGCTCCATGAATACTACTTGAAAATACCTGTAGCTGATATTATTGAAACAGAGAGAAGAACAGATAGGTCCATCAAAGGAAAAACTCCCATATAGTGGAACTTGATGTAACATTGGTGCAAGGGACACTCATGATTTTGTGGGGGTTTTATGAACATCTTTTCCAATGGGATTTTACTTTGAAATACAATGTAACATCACATCTCTTCTAAGAGGGTTAAGTGGGATGATAAAGGAAAAACTTTAAATGTTAAAAATCCTTGCAAACTATACAAAGTAGCTCAGCCCAGATTTATGACAAAAGAAAAACTCTGGTTGATGTCACTAGAGGTGGGATATGTTTTCAAGTCTGTCTATGCTACGAGTTCATTATCTGGACAATGACTTAAAACTGTTAAAAGATGTGAATATTGTCTTCACCACATAAATCTGAGGCTCACTAACACGATCCTCGAAAACAGATTGTGTGATCATCTAATAATTCCTTTTGTTGTCACTGCTGTCGCTTTGGCTTTTTATGCATTTTATGGTAAAATATTCCTAAAAGATTGCTAGTTAGTTGTCATCCTCCTTTGTTCCTGACTAGGATATAATCAGATTTGTAGGAAAAACACATCAGAACCTAAGGCAGTTCCTAGAGAGGTTGACTTGATGGGATATTAAAACATCTGCTCTCAATAAATACAAGCGTTTTGGGTGCTTCAGCCAACACAAACTTGTTATTCAATTATTATTAATATGACAGTTAATGCTTGACTATGCTTCAAGTTTAATAAAATGCATTGTTTAAATTCTGTAACTGTTTCCTCCTGAGTTTGGCCCTTTAACATTTGCCGGTTTTACCCAATTGCTAGTCATGTCAAGGGGGAAAAAAATAGTGTACTGGCAGGATGCAGGGAACAGAATAAATGTATGACTTTTAAATGCCTCAAATGAGAAAGGATTAGGCTGCACATTATTGAAAGGATATTCTGGGATCCTTAATGCTCTGCTGTTTGCTCACATTAGTTCCCTTAATCAGTCCTCTTTTCTAAAGACAATAATCCTATCAACAGAAACATGAAATGTAGGTCTTTCTGGGCTTGGGAAAGAGCTCTGTTCTCACTTAAGAAGATGTATGGATTTCCAGTGCAGCAAACACCGACAAGCTGCCATGTGAAACGTTCTGAGAATTTTATAGAGAGTTGTCACACAACCTACAGTCGCTTGCGCTTTAGAGAAGAAGGCATTGTTTGGAGAGAGCGATTACATCTGGGTGAAGCAATGTCTACTTCTCTTGACCAGTGTAACTCTGGAGTGGGGTCAGGGCCTGGATTTATGGTAGGTGAGTCAGCTTGGGTCTTGTCTCCAAAATGACCCATGCTGGAGTCAGGCTGAATTACTGAGAAAGGGGTTTTGTGCCAAAGCTGGTGCTTTAAGGGACAGGCTCTTTCTGTTTTTGTAAAAGTTCCCACACAGACTCAAAGCACTGGAAAGGATCCCTGAAAGGTGTAGGGAATTGCTGGGGCCTTTAGTTTCTAACTTTTCCTTTTAAGAGTTTCCCTCTACACTCTCCTTCAATGAATGGCTTCCGAGATCAAGACCATTTATCAGTACAATCCACAGCATCTTCCAATTTACCCAGAGTAAAAAGTAGAGTCCTCTCTCCCTCTTTCCTAATGGACTGAGCACAGATTTGAGTCAGCCGGATTTGCATTTCACCACATTCTAGCTGTGTACATTTGGGTAAACTACTCAGCTTCAGCAAATCCGTTTCTTTGTAGAATGTGGTTAATGATGACTTCTGTTTCATAGTGTTGCCGCAAGAACCACAGGACCTACCAAAAGAAGCACTCATAAAACAGTGCTAATTAGACAACTTAAGTTGTAAAAATAACTATTCACCTGAACTCCTAACCTTAAGAATAATTCAGGCAACACTCTGAGAAGGGAAAGACCTCTTGGGGCTGTGCTCTCTTGCTTGTCTCTATCTCTCCAGCGTCTTGGGGCTTTGTGCTGATTTATAATAATTATTTTTTTCTAGGACCATTTATTTTTATAAGGAGATAATTGTAGAAGCTATCAATATAGCCAAGGGGATTATTCTCATGATGGAATTTCAGGCAGTAGTCAGTGGAGAGACTTAGGACAAAAGAGTTTTATTTCTACCCTTTTACTCATAAGTGTCTCCTTGCACTAATACATAGAGATGAGATTTAAATCGTCAGATGACTCTCACACATTCAATCATATATGTGTGTGTATATATATATATATATATATATATATATATATATATTCAATTATATATATATATTCAATTATATATATATATTCAATTATATATATATTCAATTATATATATATATAGATATATATATATATATATATCTATATATATATAATTTATTGTCAAATTAGTTTCCATACAACACCCAGTGCTCACCCCAACAGGTGCCCTCCTCAATGCCCATCACCTACTTTCCCCTCTCCCCCACTCCTCATCAACCCTCAGTTTGTTCTCTTTGTTAAGAGTCTCTTATGGTTTACCTCCTTCCCTCTCTGTAACTTTCCCCCTTCCCCTCCCCCCCCTGCTCTTCTATTAAACTTCTCAGGATCCACATAAGGGTAAAAACATATGGTATCTGTCTTTCTCTGCCTGACTTATTTCACTTAGCATAATACTCTCCAGTTCCATCCACGTTGCTACAAATGGCCAGATTTCATTCTTTCTCATTGCCACGTAGTATTCCATTGCGTATATAAACCACATCTTCTTTATCCATTCATCAGTTGATGGACATTTAGGCTCTTTCTATAATTTGGCTATTGTTGAAAGTGCTGCTATAAACACTGGGGTGCAAGTGCCCTATGCATCAGCACTCCTATATCCCTTGGCTAAATTCCTAGTAGTGCTATTGCTGGGTCATAGGGTAGATCTATTTTTAATTTTTTGAGGAACTTCTACACTGTTTTCCAGAGCACCTGCACCAGTTTGAATTCCCCCCAATAGTGCAAGAGGGTTCCCATTTCTCCACATCCTCTCCAGCATCTAGGGGCTCCTGATTTGTTCATGTTAGCCACTCTGACTGGCATGAGGTGGTATCTCAGTTCACACATTTAATGTTTAATAATACTCCCTAATCAGAATCTTTACTCATCATTCTGAAAATGTTGTTATGTATATACACTAGATAAGAACCAGGTAAAACAATTGAGGAGATTGGAAACAGTCAAGGGAGATTTCTGTCTTCAGAATACTGTTTAAGTCCTGCTAGATCAGTGATGACAGGAAGTCAGTATATGCCTATGATGCAGGATTGGAAAACTGGACATTAATTTGCTGCCATAGTTCAGGATCTAGTTCCATTTAAAACCATCTTGTAATTTTGGTTGCTCATCTTGGGGAAGCCTCAGCTTATGATGAGGACAGCTGGTTTTTTCTCAAATGAATCTTCTCTCTTTTACTTTTCTAGTATTAAATTTAAAACTTTTTATTATTCTATTATCAACTATTTAATCTTTCTTTTATATTTTTTACTAGAAGGCTTCTAACCCAATTTCCTTATGGATAATACAATTAATAATAGAGATTTAATACTTAATTATTTCCAACTATATATCTTCATGTGTTTCTTTTTGTTTTGTTTTGTTTTAATATTTTATATTTTTTTTAAAATTAAATCAAATTTATTTAATATATAGTGTAATAATGGTTTCAGGAGTAGGATTTAGTGATTCATCACTTACATGACACACAGTGCTCATCCCAACAAGTGCCCTCCTTAACCTGCATGACCCATTTAGCCCATCCCCCCACCCACCTCCCTCCATCAACTCTTAGTTTGTTCTCTGTATTTAAGTCTTTTATGGTTTCCTCACTCTCTGTTTTTTTTAGGTTTATTTATTTTGAGAGAGAGAGAGGCGGGGAGAGAACATGAGCAGGGGAGGTGCAGAGAGGGAGACAGGGAATCTCAAGCAGACTCTACGCTGTCAGTGCAGAATAGGATGCAGGGCTCGAACCCACAAACCATGAGATCGTGACCTGAGCCAAAATCAAGAGTCATACACTTAACTGAGCCACTCTCCCTCTCTGTTTTTATCTTATTTTTCCTTTCCTCCCCCTATGTTCATTTGTTTTGTTTCTTAAATCTCATATTCCAGTGAAATCATATGATATCTTTCTCTGACTGATTTATTTTGCTTAATATAATACATTCTAGTTCTAGCCACGTTGTTTCAAATGGCAAGATTCATTCTTTTTGATGACTGAGTAATATTCCATTGTATATATGTATCACATCTTCTTTATTCATCAGTCATTGAACATTTGGGCTCTTTCCATCATTTGGCTATTGTTCATAGCGCTGTTATAAACCCTGAGGTACATGTGCCACTTTGAATCAGCATTTTTGTATACTTTTGATAAATACCGAGTAGTGCAATTGTTGGGTCACAGTGTAGCTCTATTTTTTAATTTTTTGAGGAACCTCCATACTGTTCTCCAGAGTGGCTGTACCAGTGCTGGCTAGAGTTGAAAAAGCATAGAAGACCCCAAATGATCCATTACAAATGAATCTTCTCAAAATGGATTTCAGATTATAGAATTCATAATTATTGAGACACACACACACACACACACACACACATATATATATATATATATATATATACACACACGTATAATTGTATATACCTATCTTTTTATGCCCTGTCTTATGAATAAAACATAAACCCAACATTATATGTAAACTTTTTATGTCTATCCTATTTTCATATTTCTATATAACATATATAAAATATTTGAATTCTATGTCACCAGAGATTGTAAATACTTTTCACCTGAGTCTCAAATTTTACCAAATATTTCTTAGGATAAGGAACAGACTAAAGATAGAGAATCTTAAAACATTAGTATTAGACAAGAAATATTAGAATTTAGCTGCCCCAAGCCTTTATTTAAAACAAAATTAATGTTTATTTATATTTGAGAGAGAAAGAGAGAGAGCGAGCAGGGAGGGGCAGAGAGAGAGGGAGACACAGAATCCGAAGCAGGCTCCAGGCTCCGAGCTGTCACCCCAGAGCCTGACGTGGGGTTTGAGCCCACAAACTGTGAAATCATGACCTAAGTGAAGTTGGGCACTTAACCAACTGAACCACCCAGGCACCCCTCAAGCCCTCTATTTTAAAGATAAGGAATACTAGGACCAAAGAGATTGATTCAATGTGACCCAGACAGTTACTGAGAGTTTTTGTACCATTATTCTGCGACCCAAGCCCTGTATTCTGTCCTAATACAAATCTTGGGTTGGAGAATACTACCCAAGATAATGTTATTTGCTCATTCACATACATGGGCATATGCATTTTTCATTACACATATTTGATGTTCAACTCTTCTCTTCTGAATGAACCTGACACTTCTATGATATATCCTGTGTTTTTGTCCAAGCCTCTTTTCCACATTCTTATCAACATGTTCATCTTTTCTGTTATACACACCTGCTACTTAGGTCATAAGCCTCTCAGCTCTACTGCCCTCATCCTTATGCCCACTTTGCTAATCACTGCTGCTATTCATATCCTGTTAGCTGCATTATGGATACATGATAGGACTGGACAATCCCACTCTTCTTTTAAGCCACATGTGGACAGCTGACTTGTATTCAATGAAATGTGAGTGGAGAATTTAAGAGCTCGTGTATGATTCATCATTGTCCCTTCTCACTACTTGCAGTAGTCATGGACATTTGTGAAATGAGGTCTCCCTCATTCTGGGTTTTTGAGTGGCAACAATGAACAGAACCCCTTTCTAATCTCAGGTAGGACAAGTATGAAATAAACTGCCCTCTGTTGCCTTGTATTGGGATATTTTATTGCATGGTAGTAAATATGATAATAAAAGATAATAAGTGGAGAGATCTTTCTCTGCCAACATCATGGCAGAGAGAAGAGAGAGCCATGATTTCTCTGGGAAAGCTTCACTATGAAGTGGATTATCAACTGGGCTCTGCCATACATGTAAAAAGGGAAAAATATAAAGCATGAGGCCTTCTCTGAGTGGAAAGATGGAGATTCTCCTCAGCATCCTTCAACCTTGAAAACAATGAATTCCCTTCATTGTAGAAGAGCTCCAAAGGTGTTGAGTTATTATATAAATATGCTTTTTTCTTTTATCTATATCAATTACCAAAATTCATCAGAAAGAATGAAATGCTGTACTCCAGAGAGGTCAGAAGAAGATCTAATATAGGGAAGAACTTTCTGATGAGTAGAGCCATCTCCAGATGGAATTGGCTCTTTTGTATAGGGCCAGATGACCGTCTGGAAGAGATACTAAAGAAGACTTCCTAGAGGGTCTCTAAATTACCTTTAAATGTCAAGATTCTGTCATCTTCTCTCTCTACCCTACATTAGTCTAGGTTTTCTCTGGAGCTGTATGGATCACACTGATATGAGCTTTCTTTCTTTTTCTTTTCTTTTTTTTTAAATGTAGCAATACATTTAATTTAAAGGTGGAAGACATACACTAAAAATGACAATATACAGATGGGACACATTAAAGAAGATCTAAATAGACGAAAAGACACCCCAGGTCCATGAATCGGAAGACTCAATATTGTTAGGGTGACAATTGATTTATAAACTTGATATGAGCATTTCATGAATATGATTTGATATTGAGATTCACTCTCTAAAGCATGACCATCCCTAATGGAATATTTTTTTTCTCAATAAATGATTGTGAAATTTTAAACCCGGTGCTGAGAATAATTTTTGTCCCACACTGAATAATTCAGTCACTTGAAGAAGAGACACTGAAATTCACAGTGTTGGCAGAACTGATTTCAATAAAAGTTCCGAAAGTGATCCAGAAAACAGATGGTCCTGGGATTAGCTTGCTCTGTGGAGATTTCTGGGATACATTTAAATCTGGATAGAATCTAATCTGGTCCATAAAATGAAGTTGAGTTTCAGGCTCAGGTATAGGTAGATTCCATGAAAATAATTAAAACTCATTCTAGCATAGCTGCAGAAACAAACCTGCATTTATTTTAAGCTATTCTCATGCACAATATTCAACTCAATTTAGTTCATGCTATTTATGTGATGGAGTAAAAAGAAAACTAAGAAGTCAGGGAGTCCAGTTTATAACTTTAGTTCTGCCACTAGTTCCTGTGTGATCTCAAGCAAGTCACTGATCCTCTCTGAGCTAAAATGTCCATCAAATGTTAACGTTATGTAAATGCACTATTTCTTAGGAAAAAAAGGGAAACTTGTATAGTCTTTATAATTTAATTCTGAGTGAAAATGCTTACAGATTGAAATGGAAAAAAGTCCTAAATTGCTGCTGTTCAGTAACAGGTGTGATGGGTAAATGGTAATAAAGTGTGAATCCTTAAACAAGTGTTAAGAAATTGTGTTTAATATTCCATTGTATATATACACCACATCTTCTTTATCCATTAATCTATTGATGGACACTGGGATGCTTCCATAATGTGGCTATTGTATACAATCTTACAGTAAACTTAGGGGTGCTGAGTCCTCTTGAAGTAGTGTTTTTGTATTTTGAGGGTAAATTCCCAGTAGTGCAATTCCTGGGTTATAGTGGTTCCATAAAAAAGAATGAAATCTTGTCATTTGCAACAACGTGAGATGGAGATAGAGAGTATAATGCTAAGTGAAATAAGTCAGTCAGAGAAAGATAAACACCATATGATTTCACTCATGTGCAGAATTTAAGCAACAAATGAAAAATGGGGAAAGAGAGACAGAGAGAGAGAGAGAAACAAGAAACAGACTCCTAACTATGGAGAGCAAACTGATGGTAACCAGAGGGGAGATGAGCAGAGGCAGGTGTGACATAGGTGATGGGGAGTAAGGAGTACACATCATAATGACCACTGAGTATTGTATGAGACTGTTGAATCACTACACTGTGTACCTGAAACTAATATAACACTGTATGTTAACTATACTGGAATTAAAAATTTTAAAATCTTAATTAAAAAAAAAGAAATTGTGTTTAGCTTCTTAGAAACATTTTTACTGTTTTTACAACTATATTTACAATACTTTTGTATGTAAATACACTTAGGTATATATTTGAATCCTTAACGTAGACAAGGCAGGCTGTTGGTTCTCCAATTTACTGCATATACCCAAAAATTAGTGTCAAGTTAAATAAATTAACTTAGAGGACATAGGATTTTTTGGGGTTACTACAATAGTAAGATATCATCACAGAAAAATAAGAGATCACAGAAAATAAAAGCATTTTGTTGGCATCTTTGTATATATTTGCCTGGACTCTTTAAGATATGCATGTATACTGTGCATGTATGTGCATCCCTACTGTGTTGGGTATATATTTTGTATACACATACACACTCACATCCATCTTTCTGTTGGTAAAAGTGGAATTTGTTTTTATTCATTTTTAGACATGGCTTTTCTTTTAATATGCTTTTATTGAGCCAACAAATTTCATAGGAGCTGAGTATATTTTTTTGCTAATGTTTTCAAGTCATATGCTCTATGAGAGCAGAAATGTTTTCTATCTTGTTCTCCACTGTATTTCTTAAGCTCAGTAGAGTCTACAATCATTTATTTACTAAATAATTACTGAATAAGTACGTGGAAGGAAGAATTTGGAAAGTGTACTTATGCAGATATTTGTTAAAATTAGGAATACAGTTGCACAGAAATGCTTTAAAGCTACTTAAATATCTCAATTGATTTTTGATTGATAAGACTCATATCAATGTGTTAAATACATAAGATAATAAAGAATAGAGACCCACCAACTTTCTTTGAATAAAAATAACAAAAAAAATGTAAATATTAAAAAGGAATGGATATAAGTAGGAAAAAAAGAATGAGAAAATGAGCACTAAGGCCATGTTATGTAAGTTTATGCAACCGCTCCCAAGAAATATAATAATTTGTGTGTGTGTGTGTGGGGGGGGGGTATTTACATGTGTGTATTTTGGCATAGCTATAAAACCTAAACTTTAAAATAAAAAACTTGAGTCTTCAATTTAAGGAATATTTACCCATGTTTTCAAAAGAAAAGCAAGTCTGTTATGCCAAAAAATCCATACTTCAGTGAAAAAATATTTTAACATGAAATGCTCTCAGAATAAGTGGCAGTTTGATGTACTAAATAGCTGACTGTATTGCTTCAGGAGAATAAGAAAAGTAACATAATGCATTTACTACTATTTGAACTTGAAATCTGAGTGTTAAACTCAATTTGAGATCTTAGTTTAAGATGAATAATCTTAAAGGAACCTAAATACAGCAACTTAAAGAAAATTAATGTTTATTTTTGACAGAGAGAGAGGGGCAGAGAGAGAGGAAGACACAGAATCTGAAGCAGACTCTGAACTGTCAGCACAGAGTCCAATGCAGGGCCTGAACCCACAAACTGCAAGATCAGGAGCTAAGCTGAAGCTGGATGCTTAACTGACCAAGTCACTCACACGCCCCACAACTTTTTTTTTTCAGAAGAGCAAATACATGATGTCGAAATTGGTGAAATAAACAGGTACATGAGAATGTTAAGGAAAAATGTGTTCAGAAAATACACTAAAGGAATATATACGGTCCTTTACAACCTAATAATAATGGAACAATTATTAGAACATGTTTTTCTACTAGATATCTCCTATTTATAAATAAATTATGCTACAGAATTTTATGTATTCATTGACTGTTTTACCTGGAATGCATTTTGCATAAAGGTATGTTTTGAATAATGACTCTCTTCCCAAAGAGTCAGAAAGACTTCTAATATAAAACAACACTATTAGTAATATAATCTATTTTGACTAAAATTAACTCCCCATTTATACATTGTTGAAGAACGCATTGTAAATTCTACACAAAATTCTAGTAATGCCTCTCTCTCTTCAGGCAAGAGAAATGAGTATGTGCTAATGCAATGCTGTCTAGTAGAACTTTCTGTGTTGATGGAAATATTCTACAAGACCCACATGTGTCTGGTTGTTGAACACTTCAAATGAGGCTAGTAAAGCAGAATTATTCATTTAATATAATAGCCACATGTGGCTGGTGGTTACCTTATTGGACAGCACGTCTAAGTACTCTTTCTAAGGCCCTTTGTTACAAACTGTATTTTGGAGAGTAGGGTGAGGAGTAGATCACCCTCATTTGTTAACCATGATGGTGGGACAGTATAGTATGGCTTAGGCATCTTACATACTGGCTGTCTACAAACAAATTGGCACTCTCAAACCAATTTCCCTTTTTGCTTTCTCTTTTTCCCAGATCTGGAGAAGATCTACTATTCTCAAGACCCAACTCGACTGTTTCCTTTCTAATGTTCCACTTGACTCAGTTACTATGTCCTTTGCATATAGAAAAATTAAAACCTGTGTCATAGAATGTCTCACATATGTAACCTTTTTGAAAAGATGTTTGTCAAACCGACTTTATCTCAGGTAGATTTTATTCTTCAACGTTACCATCATTTCTAGTGTAACAAGTGATTAATGACTATCTGAATGAATGAATGAATGAATGATTGAATGAATGAATGAAAGTATCATCCTTAGAATTTTCCCTCAAAGAGTTCATAATAGAGACAGACACAGACATGAATATGTTTCCCTATTTTCTCTGTGATCTGGTCACAGATATTTTTAGGACATATTCTGAAGATCATAAAGTGAGCTACAGTACAGAACCCTGCAAGAAGGCATTAGAAACTCTACCTGCTGTGAATAATTTAAAATATGTAGAAAATACTAACTAAATGTTGGTTAATTCTTCTTTTTGACTTACAACTGGATTTATAGGGAAATCATATTATTTTTTACCTAGCTGGCCTAAAGATTTACTGTCTCCCCCCCAAAAAAATTTTGTTTGACTTGGCATACTTTCATTCTTTTCTAGTTTTAGACTATTAATTGTTCTGAAATTTAATGTGATTTATTGAATTAATCATTACATAGGACATAGCATCAGACTGAGTAGATACTAATTACCTGGGGAGCAGGGAAGACATGAGTACTTACTATTGCAATATCAGATGCACTATGACATCAAGGTTAGAATGTACACAAGAATGAGTTCCTAAGGGGGAAATGTGATCACCCATTACAAGAGAGTTTACAAGCTTCTAACACTCTTTGTTATTTAGAGTATATTTCACTTATGAGAACAGGTTTGCAGTAGGTAATTAACTATGTGAAACCCACATTAAAGATTCAGATAATAAAATATTAACATAAAATATAAATTATTAATATGCCACACATATTGTGTGAGTGAATTCTGAGCATAAGGATATGTATTTATTAATTTCCCTTGGAAATTAATGTGCAAAAGAGCAACCCCCTCTAACCTTGCTTCACATAGACCCGCCTCCTGGGAGGAATGTGATTAATGGGAACAGTTATGAGAGGTATTATGCTTTGATTAATGTACTTTAATTTTTCTAAAAAAAATAAAAGAGAATCTCTTTTTGCACATTCAACAATAAAACGATTATATTCACTGAAATGTCACATTCTTTTAGTTTTGACATTTCTTGGTGCAAAAATTTCTGTAAATATAACCCAGGAGATGAATTTATACTTGAATAAAACTTCACTAGTTGATAATGACTTTATTTTATTTTTAAAAAAAATTTTTTTTAACGTTTATTTATTTTTGAGACAGAGAGAGACAGAGCATGAATGGGAGAGGGTCAGAGAGAGGGAGACACAGAATCTGAAACAGGCTCCAGGCTCTGAGCTGTCAGCACAGAGCCCGACGCGGGGTTCGAACTCACAGACCGCGAGATCATGACCTGAGCCGAAGTCGTCGCTTAACCGACTGAGCCACCCAGGCGCCCCAATAATGACTTTATTTTTAAAGAGGCTTCAGTAATATTTTATTCTGTAGAAATTTTCCTTTAATAAAGAAAATTAAAGAATGGTGTCGATACATATAGCAGAACAAATAATATTTAATATTTTCCCTCTTCCCTATTTTCATGTCAATAGGTTGATATTGTACTCTTTCTGGAGTTGATTTGACTCTTGAAAAAATATTTGTACAGAAGTTAGGTCGGGGAACATGTCCTCGTGGCTTGCCAAAATCAATTTTCTCAATTCTATTAGTAAACTTTATCCTTCTATATGGGTTTAGATTACATGTATTATTCTGATCAACCAATTAAAAAAATACTCTATGGCTCACTAATTATGCTCATTTCTTTAACAGCTATTAACTGCATCTCTACTATGCACCAGAAACAACACTACGTGTGGGTGCACAGTTCTTCTTGCTCTCGTTGATATTACATTCTAAGGGAAGTAACTGACATTAAATCAACACGCAGGTAATGTGTAATTAATAACTGCAATACGTGATAAGAAAATAAAGACAGGGGTAATTTACATTGATGCAAGGTTTATCAGGGAAGGCTGCTCTAAGGAAACGATGTATTAGCTGAGATACAAAGAATTAGGAGGAACCATTCATAGGAAGTATCTGTGGAGACCAAGAGTGATGTATGTTGTATGGTAGGTGTGAAAGAACAGCAGAAGGTATGTCAAGTCTAAAGCACTGTAATTGTGACAAATATTCTCATGTGGGAGGAAGTCTCAGAGGCCAGTGGCTGGAATATAATGAATGACTAGATGAGTTAGAAGAGGGAATCTACCAGACAATGAAGATCATGTAGGCCATGGGAAAGAATTTGATCTTTGACTTCAGAGTGAGAGAACGCCACCTGAGAGTTTTAAACCAAGTTCTCCATATTTCTGAAAATGAACATTCTGCTTATTTAGTGGAAGAGGGGTTATGTGTAGGCAAGAGAGCACCTAGAATTGAGAAAATTACTTAACACAGGTGAGGACAATACTGTCATGAACTAGAGTAGTGGCAGTGGAGATGGAATAAAAAATAGATGGATTCAAGACACCCGTGGTGCAGTATGTGAGGGATGAGGAAAAGGAAGTTTTTTGTTTGTTTTCGTTTAGTTTAGTTATTTTGCGAGAGGGAGAGAGAGCTTGTGCAAGTAAGGGAGGGGAAGAGAGAGAGAGGGAGAGAGGGAGAATCCCAAGCAGGCTTTGCACTGTCAGCACAGAGCCCCATTCAGGACTCGATGTCACCAACTGTGAGATCATAACATGAGCCAAAATCAAGAGTCAGATGCTGAACCGACTGAGCCACCCAGATGCCCCTAGGAGAAGGAAGTTTTAAGGATGATTACTACTGTTCTGGCTGTACATGGTGGTGGTGGGAAGTGACACTTATAAAAATAGAAAAAAGAAACAACAACAGTGAGTCGCAGGTTTGTAGAAGTTGTTTAGAACTAAATAGGTATAGCAAAAATTTGGGACATGCTAAGTTTGAGATATCTGTGAAACACAAAAGTAGGTCCCTCGAGTACATAGCTGCATATGAAAGTCTGAAGTTCAGATGACAGTCTGGGTTGAATAATAACAATAATTAAAAAACTGTGAGTCTTCAAATATGGATGGTGATGAGGAGTCCAAGAATGAGGAGAATAAACACAGAACATATTTTTTTCAATCACTATTTGAAGAACTTTATAATGTCTCATTTAATGCTTGAAATGATGTTATGAAGTAGCTACTATTATCTTCATTTTAAAGGCGGAAAAACTGAGGCTTGATAATCACTGGCTAGGAAGTGCAGAACAAAGTTTAGAACTATGGCAGTCTGGATCCAGATTCCATACTCCGGTCTACTCTGCTCTGATGTTCTTAAAACAAACAAACCAAAAAACCAAAACCAAACACACAAAAAAACCCTAGATAAATTCACCATGTCCTTTATATCAAAGTATAGCTATAATTTTCCAGAACATATTTCCAGAACATATTTCCATATTTTTCCAGAACATAAACACAGAACATATTTTTTTCAATCACTATTTGAAGAACTTTATAATGTCTCATTTAATGCTTGAAATGATGTTATGAATTAGCTACTATTATCTTCATTTTATTTATTTTTTTTTAAATTTTTTTTTCAACATTTTTAATTTATTTTTGGGACAGAGAGAGACAGAGCATGAACGGGGGAGGGGCAGACAGAGAGGGAGACAAAGAATCGGAAACAGGCTCCAGGCTCCGAGCCATCAGCCCAGAGCCTGACGCGGGGCTCGAACTCATGGACCGCGAGATCGTGACCTGGCTGAAGTCGGACGCTTAACCGACTGCACCACCCAGGCGCCCCATTATCTTCATTTTAAAGGCGGAAAAACTGAGGCTTGATAATCACTGGCTAGGAAGTGCAGAACAAAGTTTAGAACTATGGCAGTCTGGATCCAGATTCCATACTCCGGTCTACTCTGCTCTGATGTTCTTAAAACAAACAAACCAAAAAACCAAAACCAAACACACAAAAAAACCCTAGATAAATTCACCATGTCCTTTATATCAAAGTATAGCTATAATTTTCCATTACAGAAAGATTAGGTGTTCAGAAAATTATGAAAAGTAGGAGTTATTCTCTATCCTTTTCTGACTTTAGAATATGAGATTAATCTCAGTCCTCGTGTTTACATGTCATGATAATCAATGCAGAATTGATTCCAATAAAGTGCAAAGTAAGAGAAGACACCCCAGAACTGATCCCTGGGACAATTCCAAACTATAGTTTGCTTGACAGCATGAGTTGGCCATGAGATTGAAAGGTTAGCCAGACACATAAGAAGAAAACCAGGAATGTCAATCATACAAGCAAGGAGCCAAGTAAAAAGAACTTCAAAAGGGAGGAAGAAGTCACCTGTGTCCACTGCTGCTAAAACATCTAGTTAAATTTATTATAAAATAGAAGGCCCTCATAAATACATGCTAATTTGAAGGAAGGAATGTTGGAATAGCTATGGACAGTTAAAATCTTACTCTAATCCTAGTTCTGACATTTCGTAGATGAGTAACGTGGGGCAGGTCCCCTAATCTCTCTAGATTTCAGAATCCTAACCTATAAAATAAATATGGACCAACTAGTATGTAGGAGTCCTTCCTCTCCCCACCTGCTGTTTTCTTATTTACAGTTTATCTATATTTTACAATAATTATTTGTTGTTGTTGTTGTTAAAAGGTCTTTTCCTGAGCAAATGTTTATTTTGTTCACATTCACAAATGACTTGGAGTGACACACACTCCCAGTATGGGAGATCAGCTTGTACACATGTCGTGCAAAATGTCTTTTTTATTGGTGGTGGAAGTTACATGAACATTAGATCATGATAGAATAGTTTCAAATTTCTGCATGGAACATTACTTTCTTTTTACCCTAATGTACAGTCTCTACCATCAACACAAAAAAATATTTATACCCAGGGGAGCTTAGAAGGTTCTCAAGTGTCTGGCTCTCACCCTTCAAAAGTTGTTCAGTTTGGTAAGTTCCTCATGTATTTGTGGGTTTGACATTGGCATGTGTGTAAACATGTAAACTTGCATTTGCTGGACAATGTGTACTTATCCACAATTCTAAATGGCATTCACATTTAATTATATCCTTCTGTCTTCATGAAATCTGCCCTTACTCTTTTGCCAAAATACTGGTATAATAAAAGCAAAACATCATCCTTTTTTATTTATTTTGAGAGGGAAAGGGGGGGCAGAGAGAGAGAGGGAGAGAGGGAGAGAGAGAGAGAATCTCAAGCAGGCTATGCACTGTCAGCATGGAGCCCAATGTGGGGCTTGAACTCATGAACCACGAGAGCATGGCCTGAGCTAAAATCAAGAGTTGGTTGCTCAATCAACTGAGCCACCCAGGCACCCCCCAAAATCATCTTATTCTTTACAGATATGTGATGGATTTGTTGCCATCCAATTACATAAGGGCAAATTATGTGACCTAATAAAATTGGAAGGGGACCATTTTTATTCTGATGTGGACAGTGGTTCTGCCTTAATAAGTCTCATAGGCTTGCTGAGGGATGTAAACAAAAGATTGTACAGAAAATTCTAAATACAGTGTTGGGCGTATAGGAAGTTCTCAGTTATTGATAGCTTTTTTTATTACCATTTTACTATTGTTATTGTTAGGGTTGTCCCAACATCACAGTGTCATGCTGTGAAGAGTGAGGGATAGGCTATGTAAATGACACTAATCAAATATATTATATATTACAGATTGGAACTTGATATGGACTGATGTGAAAAGCTAGGAAACACTGACTGACATCTTTGCCACACTGTTCTTTCATTTTTATCAGATTTTTTGTAAGTTATCTTATTAAAAAAGATATTTGGTGTATTTGTTTCTCTCTTAAAATAAAGGCTTGTAAAATAAAAACTGTTTTCAATAAATGATATATTGAAATCAAGTACAATTATGCCCTGGCAACAAAATGTAAACAGAAATTCAGTTCATAAAATTGCTTATAGTTCCTACATAAACACTTGAGTAATTGACTGATCCAGTGACATTTAGAATTTGCTCCTCGGTTTTTCAGAAAATCCAAAGGCTTACTCAGAAAAGTTATACAGCAAATTAGATGCCAAAGTCTCTTTTATAAGAAACTCAGGTTATCTTTCATTATAATTTATTTATTAATTTGTGTTCTTCATATTTATTGTGAACACCAAATATCAGAGAGAGGAATATCATTAAGCATTTTTCATCTCCAGAATGTTAAGCATGTTAATTAATTAACATGCACATTCAATTAGCTTTTCACTAATCAAAAGCTTGTTGAGCACCTACTTTATGCCAGACATTGAATAAACCATAATGGACTTAAAGACTTAAAGGGAAAAGTCATAGCCTCTACCTGCAAGGGTTTCTCCATATACAGGCAAACACACAATGTGTATGTATGTAAGTATACAATATGTGTGTATGTAGCATATCTATATTACATATGCATGTATACCAATCAATATACATTTGCAAACCACAGTATAATCCAGAATGCAATAAGCACAAACAGCAGGGTAAGAATATACTGTGAAAAAGGTGATTAAATCCTTCCAGCAGAACCTAAGTTTTTTTTTTTTTTTTTTTTTTTTTTTTTTTTTTCAGAAAAGGTGGCATTTAGCTAGTGCTAGAAGGATGAGGAGGATTTTATGCAACTGGAGAAAAGGGAAGAAAACGGTGGGGTGAAAGGAAGGTTATCCCTGCAAGATGAATCCAACACACACACACACACACACACACACACACACACACACACACACACACACAAAATAAATTACATGGAAACAAAGGAAGAAAGGAATGAGAGGCATGGAATGAAGGACGTTAACTGCAGGAGGTCATACAGGGTTCTTTCCTATACTTAAAGCAATCACAACAGTTATCCAATTTTTAGTTATATGGATTATTAAGATCAAATGGGGTAGAAAGACTTCTAAGATGCACAATGCAAATGAGTGAGTTTATAGGAGAAATGTCTGGGATTTGCTATAATAAATAACTTGCTTTTAACTTGTCTCTCTATAGTTTTAAATCCGGTGTCCTTGAGACCATCCATTGGCAACACTCATGGCAATTTATTAGTTTCTACAGGTTAACTTTCTGAAGCATACTGAATATAAAATACGTGATATCCAGATCTAGGAAACATTTCAGTCTATTTCTCACATTTCAATGCTTCAGATAGGGCTTTTTCTTTCTCTGAGTTTGAAGTAATCAGATAATACCATGCTTTTAAATATCTTTATTTTGATGTGTGGTTTTTCAGTGGTGTGACTGTAGTTTATTCAAATTGTGCTTCTTTTCCATATTTCCATATGATAACCTAGTCAATATATACTTATGTTTTTCATAGAGATGTTATGATAATCATGAAGAATGGGAGTGAATGAATAAATGAATGAATGAGTGAATGAATGAAGTAATCTGTGAGTGGCTTGTGAGAAAATCTATGCATGAATTCAGGTTGTTGTCAGTTACTCTTGCTTCTTAGATTTAAAACACTAAATTTAATATTTAAACATCCCCAAATGTTGGTAACTTGTAGTTTACTATTTTAAAGTCTTTACTGAGCAGAAGACTTGAGACACTTCTAAGAGAGAAATGGCTAAATCAGCCACTTAAAACCAGTAGTAATTTTTAATCAATATGTTTACTGTGATGTCTGAGAAAACTGACTCCTACTCTTTAGTGATAAGGTGGCTCAAAGTATAATTTCACAAATTATCTCTCATTCAGATAAATGTACTTTACCTTCCTCAGTGTATTCACCGGGACTTTATCTCAGCCTGAGTGGTTTAATCTTTGATGTTTATTTGGATCAAGAGTTATATACCTTTAAAACTGAATTACCATTTAAAGAAGTTTTTGTCCTTTTTTTTCCTCAGATGTCAAAGTAGTTGAAATCATATTGCCATGACATATACATTTTAGGATGTGACTATAATCTAAGGACACATTTTCTTTGTGGCTTAAGGATGCAATTTAAATGCTTTTTTGTCACAGTTGTTAAGAAATTTTAGCTAAAACTCAGCCACTTGTTTTACTTATGTACACTTTTAATGGCAATAGGAAAAGACGTTTGTCCATTTGTGCATAAAGAATGACATTTCCTTCAGCTCCAAGAACGTTTTATTAAATGTGAATGAATGGTTATTCTCTTGTAAGGATGGGACCAAACCAGAAGTAGAGAGTGAACACAAGTATCAAACGAAAGAGAAAAACTAAGGAGGACAGTCAAAGTTGTAACTGCAGCAAGACAAAAAGCAGATCCCTTCGTATGAAGGAAAGCAGAGAAACAATCACACAAAGGGTCAAGCAGGTGGAGTAAAGGAGTGAAAAGCACTGTCGTGTGAATTCAGGGCAGTCTTGTGGTTAGTGATTTTGTGCGTGTGTTGAGGAAGATGAGGAAGGGTCGGTAAAGCTCTGAACGACCTACTTCTGTATTAAAGGACTGCTCTTGACACACATTGATTACTATGTAACAACATGTTTATCGAAAAGAGATATTTGTTTCTGTTTTTGATAGTGACATTAGAGAATTCCATCTAAGATGAAAAATACAGTTGTGTGTTTCTTGGTATCCTAATTTTGCTAACTCTTACCACAAAAGTCTAGATGCATTATACAGTGGGGTAAAAGATTAAATGATATACATTGCAATAAGAAAACATACCCTAGACAGTGTGACAAAAAAAATGTACCAATTAAGTTGAAACTCTGAGAACAGGTCAAAGTGAGCAGAGTTTTCCTGAAAGAACAGTGAGAGCAAAACACAGAGCTTGAGGGGAACCTGAGCCTGGGTGGCTCCATCAGTGAAGCATCTGACCCTTGATCTCAGCTCAGGTCATGATTTCATGGTTCTTGAGTTCAGCCCTGCATCGGGCTCCGTGCTGATGGTGAGGAGCCTGCTTGGGATTCTTTGCCCCTCCTCCACTCGTCCTCTCTCTCTCTCTCTCTCAAATAAATAAATAAACTTAAAAAAAAGCACAGAGTTTGAATGTGCAGTGCTTGGCTACGGAATGGCAAGTAGTTTAATGCAGCATGAAAAGTCCATTAACCACAACCTAACTCAGTAACTATGTTCATCATATTCTTCTATGTGTAAAACAAAGAGGAAAATGCATTTTGAAAGGGTTACTTCCAAAACAGTTAAAAAAGAAACTTTGGTTTGTAAAGTTAAATCCTTAGATCTCAGGAAAATGAGGCTTTGCACTTTATGAAGCACTTTTACGTACATTTTTTGTTAAATTATGCTTTTGTTACAGAAAAGAATTCATATGCTAAAGTTTCGAGATAGCTGAAATTTTCTTATAAATGAAAACAGCAAATTCTGGATCCTGTCGGAAATACTTTGCATTGAATATTTGTCTGATTCCTACGTTATCTGCATGGCCACAAAGGATATACGTACGATAGGCCCGTTTAACATCAGGAAAGACATTTGACAGAACTGTGTTATGTCACCATATCTGGAGTCTGTGGGAGCTAAACTGAATGTAAATGGGTGAAACAGAATGTCATCATTTTTTCTAGAAGGGTCACTTGCAAGTGCTTATAAGGAACATGATAGAAATTTTAAAGACTTACACATTGAAATAAAACATAGTCTGTTTTAAGAAAATCCTTAACATTTAAAAAACAGTAACATATGCAACTGCCATATATGACTACAGCATTAATATTAATGTCAATATTATAATAATATTACACTAACATTAATAATAAAGCAATCTAATATTAAAAAGGTGAGTCTATTACATTATGTAAAAGGTTTGGCATTCCCTGCAAATATGATAATCACTGAGAAAAGTCTATTTATATTATTACCTTGAATGAAAGAGCATTAAATATAAGAGCAATGTATTTGTAAATGTATGTTTTTCCCCTAAATTTTAAAATAGTAATGAGAAGAAAACTACACTCTATAAAGGGCATATTATCTACTATTTTAATATAATGGCCTGCCTGCATGTACTGCAAAGAAAGACAGTAATATTATTAGTAAACAGGTGCTCTTTTGTAACTCCCATAAGGTAGATATCTAGTCACATATACATTTGAAGGAATTCGTTTGCATTCCTTCTTCTGCATTATCTTCATAATTAAACAGAGCCCCTTTGTGAGCCACCATTATGAATTATTTTAACCACTAAAACAATCTCAAGTATTCACTCTGTCTTATGTATCTTCAGGAAGATGGGGAAGAATATACAAATATCCTGACATAAGATGAGTTTGATAGATTACGAAATAGAAAGAAGGTTAGACTGAATGTGGGAATGAATGGATGAGTAATAGAATAGTCAGATTCTAGTGCATTGGTATATGTTGTAGAAGCCAAAGGAGAAGTTTAAAAAAATCAAGATATTTATTTTAAATCGAACATAAAAACTGTATAATATTTGAGTAATCTGCTATCAAACTTTGCTGTCACGTCTGCCCCTCAATTACATTCTCAATATTGCCAATTATCTACCTAATGCTCAATCTAGTATTTTCATTCTAATCTAATTTGTTTTCATGGAAATATTTGATGTTACTAAGCCCTTTCCCTTTCCACGATTCTGTCAATGGTACCATGACTTTCTCCTTTCTTCTCTAGCCACAGCTTTGAAGTTTCTCTTTCATGGCTCATGTTGTAAATGACTCTTCAATGTTCTCACCTCAGCTTTTCTCTCTCATGCCACACAGTGCTTGAACAATCTCATATAACCCCAGCTTTTAATTACTGTCAGTGTGTTGCCTTACAGATTAAACCCAGACCAATTTTTGAAATTTAAATAGACATATCTTGTTGTCTAATGCACAGTTCTACTTGAATAATGAAGCAGGCATCTCAAGTTAAACCTATCCTACACTGAATACATATCTATCTTCTCAACTAGTTTTTCTCATGCCGTTAAGACACCATCACAGATTCCTTTCTTTGTGCATTCTCCAAATCCAGTCACTTATGAATTTCTATTCTCTACCTACCAAAACTATCCTATATTTGTTCTCTCCATCCCATTGTTAATACCCTAGCTCAGGACATTGTCATCATAGTCCTGTGTTATGGACTGAATGTTTGTATCCCCTGCAAATTCATATGTTGAAGTCCTAACCCCCAAAATGATGACATTTAGGAAGTAGGGTGTTTGGGAAGTAACTAGGTTTAGATAAGATCATGAGGGTGGAGCCTCCATGGTGAAATTAGTGCTCTTGTAAGACGAGCAGGAGACATCAGGACTTCCTCTTCATGGCATGAGAGGACACAGAACGAAGGCACCTGTCCTCTGCAAGCCAAGAAGCTGGCTCTCACCAGAACCCAATCAGGCTGGCAGCCTGATCCTGGACTGTGAAAAGTCAATGCCTGTAGTTTAAGCCACCTGGCCTATGGGGTTTTGTTACAGTGGCCCAAGGAGACTAAGACATCCTGGATTCTTGTAAAATCCATCTAGGGACACCTGGGTGGGTCATTAGGTTAAGATCTGACTTTGGCTCAGCTCATGATCTCACGGTTTGTGAGTTTGAGCCCTGCGTTGGGCACTGTGCTGACAGCTCAGAGCCTGGAGCCTGTTTAGGATTCTGTGTCTCCCTCTCTTTCAATCCCCCCCCCCCCACTCACCCCTGTCTGTGTGTGTCTCTCTCTCTAAAAAAAAACATTAAAAAAATTTTAATAAAAAATAAAAAAAAACTGCTTCTTTTTTAAAGACAAAAATGATATTTAAAAGTATTTAACTGATTTTGAACTCCAGTATTTAAAATCTCAGTAGCTTTCCATTGTTTTTGTGAGAAAACTGTAAATCTTTCAAATGCCTCTGACTTTACCACTTGCTGCTGTCACCTTCACATTTTACTCTGATAGTAGAGACAATAGGGTGGCACACACTTTTACAGTTGTGTGTGTACCACATATTCTTTTAAGCACTTTCAATGTCTTAACTCATTTAATCCCCACAACCACCATATGGGGAGGGGCCATCACAAATTCCATTTACTAGAGGCAGAAACTGAGGCCCCCGGAGGCTGAGAAACTTGTGCAAGGTCACACAGTGAGAGTGGCTCAGGCAGTGTCTCCACACTTGTGCTCTCAACCACTTCTGGGCTTTGGGGTTGGCCAGACCAAGTTTTAAATGCCAAATTATCCTCTTGACCGGATGGTGATAATTGGAAAAATTATTAGTCCCCATTTTCCTGAACTGATTTTAAGTATAAGTCATAGTTCTCAACAAGTCATAAGTTCTCAATAAGTTCTCAATACCTAATCAGTAGTCATAAATGCTAGGTATTGTTATTATTAGAGTAACCATCATTATTCCTTTCCATTCCCTGGTTGAGTATTCTTTATAATTATCTATGGAATTTTGCAAATGCTGTTCCCCTTGCCAGTAATGTTTTACCTTTCAACTTCCCTTCTTTTGCCTGGCTCACCCTTATTTGCTTTTCATGTCTCAGTGTAGATACCACTTCTTCCATGAAACCGTCAAGGATTCCTCAAGTCCGGAGCAGTAGCCCTTTTAAGTTAACAGAATCCTGTATTATTCACATTTACTCTTTTTTATTGTAATCACCTGTTTGTTTTTTCTGAGTCCCTAGTACCTAAACATTTTGTAAGTAGAATTTCTTCTTGTTCACTGTTGGTATCTTCAGTTTTGAACACTGATTGAAATAGAAGTAGATCTAGTATTTATTTGTGATATAAATGTGGAATGTGGAATAAATGGATGACCTAGAATGATCCACTGTAGAGGTCATCTTTATAGATTCCTGTATTTGCACATGAGACCTACAGATCCTCTAATGGAATCTAATAAAAAATGGATCTGAGACAAACACAAATTCGCAAAAGACATTAGCAATAAATTTAAAAAATCCATTCTTTGACCTTTATATTATAGCTTCCACAAGCCATCAGAGAGTGTGGGCAGGTGGTCTATGAACCACCAGGAAAATTCTATTAAACATGAGAAATAAGAAATGGAGTGGAGGTCAACAAAGAAATCAAAAAGAGGAAAGAGATAACACATCAGAAATGACTTTATTTACACACACACACACACACACACGCACGCACACACACACGCACACACAAAGATAAATGCTTTCAAAGAAGTTGTCACATCCCCCAAACACAGATCCTACCATGGCCCACACACTTTCAAGCTTTCAATTCAATGTTTGGTGTTTTCTTCTAGCTCCACTGCTTGAACTCAATAAATTGCAATGCGCAGTAGAATTTTTAAGAAGCATATTTTAAATGTCACAATTTATTTTTCAGTTCCTTAAGTTTTATTTTGGCTTCCAAAACCTTGTTCTTCATTCACAAGCTATAAAATTTCCTTTAAGACTTGTTTAATGGTAGTGTCAGATGAGTTCACCATTTAATAGGATTGGCTGTTCTCCTAACTACAAAGGACTTCCTTCCACCGACTCATCCAGCTGCCTGGCCTCGTTCACTTCTCATTTCCACTCTCCATTGCCTCAGCCCCTCAAGGGAAAAAAAAATATCTGCCTACCTCCTAGAGGTGTTGCAAGGATTAATAAATTGCCAAGCACACTAAAAAATTTGGATAAAATATACTCTGACACACTGAAGTATTACCATGACCGCAAGTATCATTTCCAGATGCTGCAGCTTCAAGGACAAAGAGAGCGGGTCTGGAAATCTCATCCGAGCCTCCCACATGGAGGGTTATTGCCAGGCCAAAGAGTTACATTTTGATATTTAAATATCAGTGGTTTTATATCAAAGCCATCTTGCTGAGAAAGATTTTGTCTGGACACATAAAGCGCTCAAAATGGCACAACAGAAGGCAACAGCCCTGAATCATTAGGACTTTATAACCACAAGCAACACTATTCCCAGGAAAGAGTTTATCTCTATTAGAAATCAAAGAGAACTTCCCTTTCTGTTTAAACAGATAACTCAAAATTATAAATGGCCAGCTTCCATCGACTGCTTCTTTTTGTAGTCAAGTGGGTCACAGATTCCTTGAAACTTGAGAAGTCTCAGTGAAAGGGATACTGAAGTTGGGTTAGTGTTCCCAAGTGAATCTTAGCAGGATTTTTGTCTGGAAATCTCCATTCTAGATGTGTGCAGACTTACTGTTTCAAGAAACTCAATTTAACTCAAATATAGAAATGCATGTGGTAAATGACTTGAGTATCAGTGAAAAGGGTGGATCCCAAAACTATGTGGTCCCCTTCAGTTTGCACTTCAGAGTGTGTAACAATACGAATTCTTGTTTGGGTGTTTGTTTTATTTTGTTTTTTGATCACAGGTGCAGAGAGTTGGGTCATACATCACAGTCCCTGGCACAATAGATCATCAGTCGTGTGAAATTAATTTTTTATTTGGTTTATTTGTTGGTTTGTTTCTATCCTCATTGTCATATGCCGCCCTCTACTTAGACAGTTATCCTAACGTGTTTAACGTGTATCCGTTTATTTTAATGAGTATCTCATAAAATGTTGTGATAATGTGTTCATATACTTTATGAACAGAAATTACATTTGCTGTAAATGTTTTCCTTACTCCTTTTCACTGAGCATTATGTTTTAAAGATGTGTTCCTGTTGCTGCAGGAATGTCTACTATGTTGTTTCTAACTCTCATGTAGCATCTTTTGTTTATTGAGAGAGAGAGAGAGAGAGAGAGAGAGAGAGAGAGAATGTGTGCACATGTTCATGTGTGCGAGAGATGGAGGGGCAAAGAGAGGGGCAAAGAGAGAATCCTAAGCAGGTTCCTTACTGTCAGCACAAAGCGGATGCGGGGCTCAAACTCACAAACTGTGGGATCATGACCTGAGCCGAAATCAAGAGTCAGAAGCTCAACCGACTGAGTCACTCAGGTGCCCCTCGTGTAGCATTTTATAGTGTACAGGCTCCATCCTTTACTTGTCTATCCCCCAGTGATAGGCACCTACATGATCTCCACCACCTTGCTAGCACAAAGAGCACCACAAAGAACATTCCTCTGTATGTTCCATCACAGCCTGTATGAGAATTTCTCCAGGATGTGTTTTGTGGTGAGTTGTGGGGTTATAGAAGGTATGTGGACTTAATTGGATTAAAACTGCCACAGATTGCTTTTCAAGATGACTGCATGATTCTACTCTCTGTGCGGGAGGTTTTCTATTTCCGGCTACTCCTTCCAACCCTTGGCATTATCCAGCTTTCTAAACTGTGCTAATCTCACGAGTGTAAAGTGATATGTTATTGTTGTTTTAATTAGCATGCCTCTAATTCCTAATGGGTTTGAGCATATTTCATATTTGTTAGCCTTTTGGGTTAAACACTGTAAGCTGTCTTTTTATAACTTTGCCCATATTTTTCTTGTGGCTCCCACCCTTTTTTCTTGTTCTTTTTCTTTTTTCTAACTTGGAGAAATCTCTTTCATATTCTAGATCTAAATCTCTTGTGGGTTTCTGTACTTTCTTAGCGTGTCTTCCTACAATCTTTCATCTGTCTCTTAACTCTTCCCATGGGCACTCCTTGAACACAATGTTTAGGCTATGGTAATTGCTCTCAAAGAGCAAACAGAATCATTTGCTAAAAGAATACAGGAAATATTGATGTTTGCAGAGGACTTTTCTCTGGAACATACATGTAACAATGAATATATTATTTAAAGAGATAAAAGGAAGTATGACAGATTGACAATTATCCTAAAAATGGCTGAGATGATGATTTTTGCCATTTTTGGTAATAAAAGAAGTGACTGCCAAACTGTCCTGCTTACTGGCTAGAACATTAATTAAAATACAAAATAATGTAGTTCCATATCAATATATTTATCTTTATGGTGTACATCTAAAATTAGAGAATATGAAAAACTTTCTTTACAAATTAAATATTTTCAATAATTAATAAAAACTAAAATACTTTCAGAAATATTTTGGGTATGAATTCTGTTCACATATTCAAGATGAAGTAAGATAATAAACACACACACATATACACATACACTCACAATCACTACGACAGTCAATAAAACATGCCATTTTGAAAATTTAAATTTATCAGACTTAATGAAAATTAATGCTTGACTGCATAAAAATTCAGCATAAGGACATTATTTTTGTGCCACTCACTTTTGCCCATTAAAAAAAGTATTTGGAGAACAAAACACCATAGAAAAAAACTTCCGATAAGAAGGTAGAGTAATACATTCATGAGGAAAGACAAAAGTCTATTTTTAACACTCAGTAAGCTGCGATATAACCTAAAAGTCAAGATTTCCATAAAACTAACCCAGAGATTCAGCAGGTGAATGGGTTACTCATCCATTGCCTTAAATGAAAGTTGGGCTTTTGAGTCTACTTGCTGAAAAAACTCTCAATTAAAATTTTCATTTATTTACAGAGTGGTTCAATCTGTCTCTTCAAGTTATATGATTATAAATGAATATAAATCACAGAAAAATAGGTCCTTCCCTCACCAATAACTTCTGGCTGTCACAGACCATGTCCAATCTTATCAGGAGCCAACACTTTGTGAAGCATTTATAAACATGGCCCCCCAAAAAACAGCCTTCAAATCATGTCTTCGTGATACTCTCCCTCAAAGTCCTGCCTGCTTCTTAATTTATACATCATTGTGACAACAATATACTTTCAGTCTTTTAAATTCCTGTTTTATGTTTTCCCAAATCCAGCATAATATAAAAAGGCTTTTCCTCTAATATTTTCCGGTTGTCATATTATCATGGCCATAAACTCTAATCTGTGTAGAGTGTAATGGTGAGCAGCAAATATTTTGGAATAAAGGAACCAATGTCCTCATTAGTAATAAGTCTGACTCTTACCTCATTCCTCTATTTTAAAAAAGGTTCTCAGCTGCTGTTAACTTCCTCCCATCTTTGTGTACTTATTCTACTCACAAAAGAAGCAACTTAGACCCTGTTCGTATCAGGTGACATGAAGCATTAGACTAACTAGTCCTATTATGCTAACCAGTTAGATCACATATATAATTGGCCTTATTCTGATTCTGTCATCATCCAATAGCCTTTAGGTTATCAATGGTCATTCTAAAAATGTCACACAGAAAGATGATATGTAAGACTCAATTGTGGCATCTCCTCAGTATCTCCTGGCAGTTAAAGTTCTTGTTAAAAACTACAACATAAGTTTCTGTGTGTTGTGTGCGTGTGACTTTATTTAGTTAGTTTTTAAAAATTATATTTGGGTCTAATGCAAAAGTTGAAGACTCCATCTTGAAATATGAAGACCTCAATTTACTAACACACCTGTCTGCTCCTGCAGTAGGTGACTGGTTTCCACAAATGATATTTTTATCAGGCTAGGATATAGATGCCAGACATTACTGCTCATGGTGAGTTTAGAGGTGAGCAAAGTAACAGAACATGCTTACTTTACCTGAAGTTTTTCACAATAACTGGCAGGAAGTTTTCTAACGCAGACCTATTTGCCAAAGTTTTTATGCTTCTCCATGTAAATGCTGATGGTGCACCAAGGAATGCTTGACTAGTTTTCCCTGGGCGAGTCACGAAAAACTACACAGAAATACATTATGCTTCATCTGTCCTTTGAAAGACCAGAGGGAGTTAGCCAGAAAAGAGAACTTACGGAGAATGAAAATTTTAAAGGACATGGATTGTTTGGGAATCAGTGGAAAGTTAAATGTGAGTAAGGGTCTCCAGAGAAGGGGAACAGTATGGTTGTGAATTGCATGTTGTGGTCAGCTTAAAGGATCTGTATATCAAGCTAAGGAGTCTAAACTTAATCCAATGATCAATAGGAAGAAACAGAAGACAGAGAAGAATGTCATCAAATTTGCTACTGTTGCACAATATCTCAGAACCATGGAGAGGATGAGCGGGAGGAAATAGCCAGGGGCAGCACAATCAAATACGAAGATTCTCAGAGATTAAGGCCAAAGACCTTAAGTGTCGAGATTACAGTTTGGCAGTAGGGCTAAAAAGCATAATCAGAGCTCAAAGCCATTTCTTTGTTGGAAACAACTGTTAACAATTTATCACTACAAAATCACCAACATTTCAAGATGGAAAGCAAGTTAGAGATCATCAGGCCTAAACTTTTTGGAATTGAAAATACTGTAGTCCTTAGAGGATATGTGATGTGATTAGAGATTATGGAGGTAGGATCCAAAGCCTAGCAATTTCACTTATAAACTATAAAATCTTGGGTTACATAATTAACTTTTCCATAAGTCCATTCCATCACCCATATAACATGTAGATAATAATATCTGCTTTTTGTCAATATATGGGAAATGCCTAATACTGGGCCTGAATAGGATGGGGCTAAACAAATATTAACTTTTATTGTGAAATAATGGCATTATTATAGTTAACACTTATGTAGACCATAACTTTCTTTTCTGTCCTATTTACAGCCATAAATTTGCTTGAACAACTAGTACTCATTCACACTGTGGGCACATATTTTGGTAGGGCACTATCTGATCAAGTGGAATTTATGAATTATACCCAGGAGAAATCAGCAATCTCCTGTCATAGTGACTGATTCAGAGTTGAATATAATACACATTTTTGACCAAGTGAACTCTATAAGACTTAATTCTAGGACACCGGTTGGTGCTATCAGGGAAATAAATGTAAAAATGGGGTATAGCTGCCATTCTACCAACATGAAATAAGAGCTTTTTTGAGAAATTAGAAAGAGGGAAACTGGGGCCTTGTGACAATTTTGAGTTCAATTTAGACCCCAACCCAAGCCAGACATAAGAATGATTTCCCAGGTACCTGAACTAATAAATTCACCTTTGGATTATGCTAATTTAGCTTTTGTTTTCTGTTACTTGACACTGAAAGAAGCCTAGGTAAAACAATAGTAAAAGGAAAAAAAAAAGTTGGTAACATTTAACTTCCCCTAAGAAATAGTGAAAATAACTTTGATTCTCTAGGGGAAAAAATGGCAATGGAGATAAATTATCAGGATCTCTGTGAGAAAAAAGAGTCTTTCTAGGAGGGTTGAATAAATAAATTAGTTTTGAGAAGATAACATAATTTGAACTATGTTATAAAACTGTTTTAATCCCATTAGCTGAATATTAAAGAATACTTGATTCATAAAATATGTTATAATTTGAAGTCATAAGAAATCAAGTCATATAGTTCTCAAAATGACACCCCCACAAGAGCTCAATTTACAAAAACATATAGAGGTTTCAAGTACATTAATGTAAACTGCATTTGCATGGTGGTATTCAGTAATATTGAATTGGAGTCACTTAAACTTTACACTATTGCATTACATTTAAATCTCATTGAAAGCAAATGAACCACAAGAAAAAAAAATTCAAATTTGCTTTAAGTATAAAATCCTGAGCCAGATGATGGGAGGTGGGGAAAACACTGAGTAAACAGCTAATTTAATTAGAAGAAATAAGCTATCTTTCTTGCACAACTCGAAAAGGAAAAAAATAATCTCATTTTCGAAAATCATTAGTGAAAGAGCTTTTGCAGGTCCATAAAACAGTGCTTCTTATTATTTGTCAACCTCTTTTGAATGAGGCCTATCACGGTCTGACAATCTACAAATTCTTTCAAGACAATCTGAACTGATTGGGGAGCCTTATGTTCCTCAATACTCATATTATCACCAACCCTCACCTACTTTCTGGCCATAATTGATTGGACTGGGGTGAGGTACATTGCCTAAATTGGCTGATTCAGATTCTGTCCCTCAAAAAATTTGGAATTTTGATAAGGAGAGGCCAAGTCAGCCAGATGATAGTGAATGCTTAGTTTTTAGTTTGAATAGAGTCCAGTCTGATGTTAGACATATGAAAAGCCAACACCACCTTCTCTATTTTCATGATAAGCCATATTTACTTGAGCAAGTTGAATTGTTCTGTGTTCCTTGTGCTCAGAAAATCCATAACTAAGCCTTCCTAAAGAATCCACATAACTTCTTTTACATGAAGATTCATACAAATTGAATTGTTGACCTTTAAAATGGAAAAATATTGACTTATTTTCGTATTTAATTTTTAGTGTATAAATCAGTAGAAATTAGATATAATTTGATGTACTTATGGCATTCAGAGGCTTGGATATACTTTAAGACATCAACTAATTCAGATAAATCATCCACTATTCCCTTAATGATTAAAGAGAAAAAAACCATGATATATATATATATATATATATCTCATATAATATGTTTTATATTATATATATCATATATACTATATATATGTATATAATATATCATATATACTATATATGTATATATACACATATATATCATATATACTATATATATGTTATATATACACATATACACACACACATATATATGTATACATATATACATATATATATGTATATATGTGTGTGTGTATATATATATATATATATATATATATATATATATATAGTTTAGGAACCAACAGTAAAAGTAATTCTCCAACAAAAAGTTTATCTATAAAAAATTAAACTATCTTAATGTTAGACAATAATTGATTATAACTCACCCAAGATCTCCATGCTTAAGTAATCTTTAAAAAAAAAATTAATGTTTATTTATTTTTGAGATAGAGAGCAAGTAGGGGAGGGGCACAGAGAGAGACAGACACAGAATGCAAAACAGGTTCCAGGCTCTGAGCTGTCAGCACAGAGCCCAACATGGGGCTCAAACTCAGGAACAGTGAGATCATGACCTGTGCCAGAGTCTGATGCTTAACCGACTGAGCCACCCAGGAGCCCCTCAAGTAATCTTTTCTAAATTGGAACGTGGTTATCCATGGAACTTAGAAGAGTTTTTCAAGCTTCCGAGAACTGCCTGTGCTAACCCTCAACCTTCTTCTTCCTACTGTATATAGCTTCAAACTGTGGGTACAGCTTGAGGCTAAGTTACCTGTACTCCCCACTCTTAAGATTTATTTTTTTAATTTTTTTAACATTTATTTATTTAGTTTTGAAAGAGAGAGACAGAGCACAAGCGGAGGATGGGCAGAGAGAGAAGGAGACACAGAATTCAAAGCAGGCTCCAGGCTCCCAGCTGTCAGCACAGAGCCTGATGCGGGGGTCGAACTCATGAACTGCGAGATCATGACCTGAACCGAAGTCGGATGCTCAACCCACTAAGCCACCCAGGCACCCCTCTTAAGATTTATTTTGATTTCTTGTCCTGCTTGGCACTGACAGCCTGATTCTATTTTGCCCTCTTCTTTCACCTCCCTTGATCCCTTTCTTTTTTGGTAAATCTATAAGTTATTGATTTAAGGCTTACTGTGCCATGATGTATATATGAACACAATGGTGAACAAGCTGTGGGAACTCCCATCAAGAGCTTTTTTTTGCAGTCGTATACACAAAAATGTATATTCCTAATGGTTGAATGAGCTTGAACATAAGACAATCTGGCTCATTGCAAGGACACTTAGGAAGGAGAATAACAAGACTTTCTGTAGAAAGGGGTGAATGCTTAGCTGGACCTGAATGAGGAAGAGAGTGGGATGGCAGAAAGATGTCTCTATACAAGGGCCCACAAGCAAAAGGAAACACATAAAGAAAGCAATGCTTTGCAAGAAAGTTAATTTGGTGGTGTGGGTGGAGGCGTGGGCATGGGCATGGTTGTAGATGAGCTACTGTTGGTTAGGGATGGGGTAAGAGATGGGAGAGATGATGTTTGAGAGTCAAGCCAGAGCCAGCTCTCAAAGGATTTGGTGAACCTTGCAAAGAAGTTTTTGCCATGCTTAGAAGGCAAGGGGACATCACCAAAAGGTTTTCAGCAAGGGAGTCATAACAAAGTTGGCTCACTCTTTGATTATGCGGGGAGAGATGGCTTCAAATTGCCACACTGTCTTATAAATTGTTCTTTTAAGGTACCCTGTATCTATAGGTCTTCAAGCCTTCCTAAGTAACGTAGTTTAAGAAGTACAATTTTCACAGACATAATTTCATAGAAGCAATCCTCTTTACATATGAAAAAAGGAAGACTCAGAGGTTAAATATAACATACAGTACATAACCCACCAAGTCATGTAGGAGTGAAAGTACAACTTCTAATCCTAGATGAGAATTAATGAATTAAGATGTTTTGTCCAGGATTGATATATGAAAACCAAAAATGACCTATCAGTGATTTTTATTATTTCAAAATACTATACTAGATGATTTATACAATATAACTGGAAAGGAATTATAGCTATATACATAACTTGGTTTGTACATACAATATATAAGAAGATATAGGCATCAGGTCTAAACCAGACATCTTAATTTTATTTTTATTTTTGGTCACTGTGATTTTAAGTAAAAGATTTTAAATACACTATCTTAGGAATTAAATTGTACTTTCCTATTTACAAAGTAAGCATATAACTGGGTGTTGTATATAAGTGATGAATCACTAAAATTTACATCTGCAAATAATATTACACTGTATGTTAACAAACTGGGATTTAAATAAAAACTTGGAGAAAAAAAAGCATATCATATCAGCACAGAAAACAATACATCAAACTCTGTTTTACTAGAGAATCTTTATAAGAAAGAAAATTGAATATCATGATTAATAACAGAAAACAGGGGCGCCTGGGTGGCTCAGTTGGTAAAGCATCTGACTTCAGCTCAGGTCATGATCTCAGGGTTCGTGAGCTTGAGCCCTGCATCAGGCTCTCTGCTGACAGTGTGGATACTGCTTCAGATCCTCTCTATCCCTCTTCCTCTGCCTCTCTCTCTCTCTCTTTCTCAAAATAAACACTAAAAATGATAGAAAATATAGGAAAAAAAACATTTGTTAAAGGAGGTAGCACTTCATTTTAACATTAATAATTAAAGGTTATTTTCTTTTTTGCTATGCTTTGTATAAAAGGAATGTGTTTTTGTTGTTATTTCTGAAAAAAAAAATATGAGAAAACCAATCTGTGTGTCAGCCAAGTGGTACTGGAAGGCCATATTGTTATTTTGTGTGGCTGTTAGTTTTCAATGTTCTGAACTCCATTTTCAGACTTAAATAATACATTTGTAGCTTATGTGATTTATTGGGTAAAATAGAACTATATTCTTCCTAATATAATAATTGTTTTATAATTAAAAGAACTATGATTTAGAATATATGTTCTGTGAAGGGGACCACAAATCAAAACGTGTCCTTTCCTTTTTGTCTGCTCATAGTTATGAGATGAGCTATTGGCATGACCCAGCTCTCCCTCAGTGCATGGAAAGGTGACTAAGAGTTTGAACAGCCAAATGGGTAACTTGAGACATTTTCCCTGGGATTCTGTTAAGAAGGCAAACACTGTTTCTTTGTAGACACAATCTGGGCATCGGCAGCTCTCTGACCGAGGGATGCCTGTGGGGCCAAGGTGCCAGCCGAGGAAATAAGATGGGAAGACACTTTTGAAAACTCACTTTCCCAAAGGCCTTTTGAATTGCTTCAGAAAGCTCCAGAGCTATTCAGTTTGGTTCTGGATCAATATCAGCTGCTTCCTTTTCTTGCTTGACTGATCAAATGCACAAAATGCTTCCCACCTCCCTCCTGTATGCCTCATTTGTGTTTTCCCTTATGCAAAAGCAGGGTTCTATGTCTATTTGAGCAGAAGTCTGACAGTACAGATTAGAGTTAGGAGTCATGGGAAAAATGCTTTTCTGCAAATCTGAAATGAACTGATTTACTGTTTCTGAGACTTATGAATATTTTAGCTGTTGAATATGAAAAATATCCTAAAATGTGGTACAGAGAATGATGGCAGGTACAGGAGGTTTTCAGAAAGAACGTGTATATCAGAAGATGCAGAAAAAGAAAAACCCAGGAATACTAATTCATAAGATAGGACTAGCAAATTGATAAAAGCTGAATGTTATGAGAGCTAGTAAATATTACACAGGGGATTTCAGATGTTTTCGAATTAGATTTCAATTATATATAAAAAATAATACTTAAAACATCCATCATCTTTAGAAGGTCATTATTGAAGAAGACATTGTCCATAGGTGTTCAAAGTCATTTACAGAGGGATCATGGTGATGGGTTTATTCCTTATGGAGTTTAGGGAGAAATTTGTCTTTATCTGGTAAGGATGACCCTGAAACTCACCAAGTTATGTACTAAGCCACAAGCACCTTAGTCTTCATTTTTGGTTCTCATAGCTGGATTTCTCCACATTCCACATCCTCCTTTCTTTAAGTATCTTATGCCTACCTCAGAGCTCGTGTGTGTGTGTGTGTGTGTGTGTGTGTGTGTGTGTGTGTGTGTTAACATCCCTGTTGTATATGCCTTTTTATTGTGATGTGCTTCAAATTCACTTGGGAAGAAGGTAAAAATAAATAAAAATAATAAAAAATAAGTAAACCATTCTAAACAAATAGAAATTTCACAATGCCTTTTGTAGCATTTCAAAACCCAGGTTCAAGTATAATTCAGTGCTTCTAGAAGCCTTTACAATATTGTGCATGTGTATTGCCAAACTCAGTTTGAAAAAGCAGGTTGGGCAAGTACTACTGCCAGTAGGTTTTATTAAAGTAAAACTAACTAGGCCTAGTTTAAACATGGCTATTAAATTCAACTTTTCCTAATAAATCTAAGCCTATCCTGAAATTCACAACTAACCCATCATATGTGTGCCAGATAAGACATAACAAATTTGAACTCACTTTTTAAAGTTTATTTATTTATATTGTGAGAGAGATAGAGACACGAGCTGGGGAAAGGGGCAGAGAGAGGGAGGGAGGGAAAGAGAGAATCCCAAGCAGGCTCTGCACATCAGCACAGAGCCTGATGCGGGGGTTGGACGCATGTGACCCGTGAGATCATGACCTGAGCTGAAATCAAGAGTCGGTCACTAAACTAACTGAGCCACCCAGGTGCCCCTGAAGTCACTTTTATATTACAAAATAAAGTTTTAAACTTGCAACACATAAAAACACAAAAGTAAAGTTTGGCTGTTTTCCTACCTGTGCTCTGTGTAACTGAACCAGAGCCAATGATCTCACCTGCATCTGCCTTGTAGAGTATTATTGTTGTTCTCTTATTGCACTGTATTTTACATCTACAGTACATTGGAAAGAAATATAAATATCTATGTGTATATATTATATTATATGTTATATTAGTGTGTATTCATCAGTTCTACAACTTTTTTCTGTGGTTTCTTATGGACGTTTCCCCTCTCAACTTTTCCAACTGATAACAGTAAGTGCTACACTACTTATTCAGGGTTTATTATGTGTTAGGGACACTGCTACATAGTTCTTTCACATGTTATATGGTCAACAATACTAAAAACTAAAGTTGATAGTAAATTCACTTTGGATGAATAGCCTAACCGACTGAGCCACCCAGGTGCCCCAAAGGATGAATAGCCTAAAGTTCAGAATGGTTTCACAACTTCCCCAAGGTCATACATATGTGAGAACGTGGACCCAGCTCTTAATAGGCTTATTTTGACTACAGACTTGGAGGTGCTTTTCTTACTTGAGGTCTGCTACCAATATTTCCTGTCTTGCTAAACCCTAAAAAATTGATTACTTAAAGATGTGTGTTAAAGCTACAGGCAGCATCAAACCAAATGATATCATGGGAGATCAGTGTACAAATTCATGAATTATTTTATTTGAATTTAAAATTGTATCTGAGTTGTGAAGTATAAATATTTAGCACATCTTCTATTTTTAGGCCAACTTTCACCAGGTTTAGTGTCAAATTCATGATTCAGTTGTCATAATTAATAATTTCCGCGTCTATTGTCTTATCTTTAATGACACTTTTTGTTGTTTATGTTCAATTTTGTATGTTATCTCCAACTACTTTGAAGGTAGAAATGATATAAATAAGCCCTAAATAAGTCAAATGATACAAAATTAGGTCAATAAATTAGCTGCAAAGATCTGACATGGCATCAAAGAAAGTTTTATTTTTTTTCTGATCCCTCAAGAAACTAAGGGAATTTATTTTTTTCTGTAAGAAATCAACCTCTCTCTCTCTCTCTCTTTAGATCTTTCTAGATGGCAATTTCTGTAGCAACCACTATCTCGGCATTCCTCCATTGCAACTGCTTTCCTGAGTGTGAAATGTTTCTCAACCTTCGTACCCCGTAAATCTTAGTAAGAGAAAAAAAAATAGCAACGCTCCATTGATTATGTGGTGAGCGTGTTCCAGGTAACACCAATGGTCCTTGCTGCGGCTGGAAGTCATTGTTGGTTCAAGTATTTGCAATTTACCCACATGGGTACAATAACAGTAATGAAGAAAATAAATAAATAAATAAAAGGCAAGTATAGGAGTAAAAATTCCCAATTTGGGAAAACCTTCCTGTTTTTCCCTTCTCAATAGCAATGTTAGGCTCTATATTACAATAGTAAAAATGTGGAATGTGGACATATTTGGGTTGGGTTCTCCCCCTTCACTGTGTGACTTTGGAAAAGTTACTTCACCTCTGTATACCAATCTGGACAATGGAAAAATGAAATTACTGACACTACAAAACTGGAAGTTGAATTCAATGTGCTAACATAGATAAAGTATTCAGTACACTGCCCAACATACAGTAAGTGCTTACTAAGTGTTACCTTTGAGAAAAGAAGAAAATATATATAGGAGGTGGTTTATATATGCTAGGATGCACTAAGGTCCAATCCTAGTGCCTTTATTTTGACTACAGTTTCTGTTAGTAATGGCTATATAATGACTTTTGCAGTTTTTTAGAATAGCATTTACTTGGAGATTAACCGTCTTTTTCCTCACCTAATCACCCTGAACCCCTGCCTCTACAACAAAAGGCATGTGGTTTACGTATCCTGTAAAAATTTCCTGTTTCTCCAACACAGCAATCTTTAAACTCCTATGCCTCAAACCCCATATTTTAGCAAACGATGATAGTATCTGTAAGAAGCCTTGCCAAATAAATACACACTCCTTCTCCTAAAATGCATGTGCATCTTCCTGGGCAGGTGACAACCAATAGGTGGATCACTTGATGCTAACGAATCAGGACAAAACCACAGAACAATCCATGACCAATCTGTGAGTCCTACTTGGCAAAAGGATATATTAGCTCTGCAGGTCCTGTGCTCTTATGCCAAAACAACAATAAGTGTCTATATTAATCAATTCTCTTTCGTTATGTGTAGAAATAGATCACATGCAAACAGTTTCCTTTTTTCTGATACTTATTTCCTACACGTAGGATGATACAGATCTGTAACATCCTTTTCTCCCACCAAACTGCTAATTTGCTGAGGACAGACCCCATATGAAAGCAGACTCATAAAATAATTGGGGAGAGCACTTTGTAATATATCTTTCCTCTCTGCCCCACCCCCAACACACAATTTATATGTAAATACACAGAGCTAAGGCAGACACTAACTTGCCTAAATTAAATGACAGTCAGTCCCAGAGGACCAGCAAACATTCTCCGGGACACCAAAGATTATGGTCTTTTCCCTCAACGGCCTGACAGGACAAAGGACTGTTTGCATAATAGACATACAGTCTCAGTTCAGCCATTTACATACAGAGAAATTAAAGTCTGATTGGAGAGCATGTGTGCACGATTGCTGTATGTACAGAAGACCTTTATTCTTTCTTCCTGTTTTGGCAACACTTATTAAAATATCTTCCCCCTTGGACAGCTCGATTTGCATTAATTCCATAACTTAACTGCCATAAATGGCAGACATTAATAATTCTTATATCTTTATTCATGCCATATACCCACGTATAAGAACATTATGGTGAAGAAATGAAATCCTCATGCTTTTTAAGAGAAAAACTACTAAATTTGGATGTCAAAGGAAAAATAAAACCCATACTACATATCACTAGAAATGCAGGAAAAAGTATTTTGTGCCAGTACATATCCATAGAATATAAACAGTAATTTTTTTCCTGATTTTTTTCTCTTTCCCTATACCTTATCCGGCCTAGAGCATCACAAATCTTGTGTTAGGTGTTTGTTAATTTTATGGGTTTTTTTTTATTATTAATGAAATAAGCATTGATCATGAAAGACCATAATATGAACTCTTTTTTAAGATTTTCATCAAATAGAGTTTTAAGACCACTTGTATTTTAAAGCCTTAGACAACTTATTCTAGAAAGCTAATTAGAAAGCTAATTACCAGAACGGGAATGATTCATATCTGTTTGGAGGCAATTCAGGTCACAGATATGCTTTAAGGACAGAAAGGGGACATCTTTTAAGTTTTTAAAAAATTTCTAATTCTTAATATTCAATTATAGTAATATGAATTGTGCATATATAATTTATTCTTGGATTTCCATAAAAATATTAGGTGACTTTTTATGTGTTTTGTTTAAAGAAGTGATGTTGAAGTCTAAGGTGAATTTAAACACATTATTTTACAAGAACAATTTGTTCTCATGGTGTGGAAGGTTACATATTATTTTCCAAACTTATTTGACCAAGGAATTTGAACCCCCCCAAGTATCTCCAAAGAGTAAGATTTTTTTAGAATTTGTTAATATACACACATCATAAATTGGAACTCTGAATTCATTCTATTGAGTGATGATACTTTGATTTTTTTTTTTTTTAACCACACTAAGGCTCTCTTTTCAAGAAGTAACTGCATTCAAAATAATTGTTCATCATTTTAATATTAACTTTAGAAAGAAAAAAAATGAAAAGCAATCCCCTATTAAGTTCAGCTAGAATCAGGTGAAAAATATGGGGACATTTTAGAGTTTTAAGCAATCATGAAACCCACCTTAGAGATGAAAAAGGTAACAGTGAATTTCAAAGGGAGATGTATCTAATAGTCTTACCCAGTATTTTTTGAGAAATCATTAAACTAAGTCAATGCTAACCACATTAACTAGTAATAATCACAAATTTTAGCTAATAAATTATTAATGTAATGTAGACCATTTGTCAGCAGAAAACATTTTATCCAATCTTCTCATTTTCTTCATTACCACTCTGAATAGTCTGATTAACTGTCAGTCACATACATAATTCTTGTTACAGTTTGTTTATTGCTTTTTAGCAATCCAGTAATCCTGGCAGATGAAAATATTTTTCATTTGTCACAGTGACACGTGCTCTGAAGTGAAAATATGAACAGCTGCAAGATCCCCTAAGCTGATATAAGGTAAAATATATTTTTTAAAGATTCCACTTGATTTTTTAAAAAACTTTCTATTAACTAAAATTAACTATAGGATTAGCCTTTGGTTTCAGATATGCCTGTATTGTAAGAGGACCTACAATTTCAGAAAAAAAAAAAATCAGCCAAGTCTTTGACCGTCAGACCTCAAACCTGCCATTTTAACAAATTCCTTCTAAGGAATTTATCCTCTGACACATTCTTAGATTAGCTTTGCCTAACTCATGGTTCTTAAAGAGTTCCTCATTATTCTTTGTTTAGCCCAACACAGGCACTATTTTCATCAACTTCCTTTGGGCTGGCGTCTTGGGTGGTAGATTACATTGCTTTTCCCTTAAAATGCTTCTGCATTTGTACATTCTTGCTTGAGCCATGGATCATCATTATAGGAGTAGCCACATGGATAAAACATAAGTATATAAAGTCCACTTAAAAAGAGGGGTTTCGGGGAGGGGTGAGGGATAGGAGATCTTATTTTCATTTGTGCTGAGAAATTTAGACTTTAAAATAAATGTTTCTTAAATAAATAAATAAATAAATAAATAAATAAATAAACAAACAGATAAATAAATGTACTGTTTTAGGTTGTTTGTAGTTCTATATTTCAAGAAAAGTTATTTTGCACAGTTTATTAAGTAATCATATATTATGGGGTATCAAATAAAATTAGCTCTAATTAATGGTAAGCCATTTATGGTTGTATTGGTAGCAAGGTAGGCCTTGGTAGCAATTAAAACTCATTTAAACTCTGAACTAGAAAAAAATTTTTATACAAAATAGAGTTATAAACACCGGAGATGGGAAATGGTAGGAAACCTCCTTATTTGTAAAGATTATATAAACAAAATAGTACAAATAGAAACAAAAATGCTCATTACATACCGAAATCTTCTACAATTTAAATTTCCTTCTGTGAAACTTTCCCAAATGACTGTAAACTGGCATTCTGCATCTTGCATATGGTCCCCAAATATGTTTATTTGTTCTGCATGATGAGTGATACAATCCAGTATTTACAAATGGGGAAATTTTAAATATAAATCTTATTTACTATTGTCCTTTGAGAAACCTGAAGTTCTGTCAACAATGGGCTGGTATTCCCATATGGAGAAGATTGCTTTAGGAAGCATGTACTCCCCAAACCGCCCCACTCCTTCTTATGTTCTTATAACCAGAAGACTTCATGCATGTATAGTACCTGCCTGGATCCGTAGGTGTTGGTTTGAAAGTCTTTACTCTGTACCAACCATAACAAATAAATTCTCTTGGATAGAGTCCAAAATGTATCTTTCTTTTTTCCCCCCAAAATGTATCTTTCTTATACTGAATGCAATTTTTATTACAAAGAGAGATATGATAAATTTATAGTACATGATGAAATATTCATGTTCTAACATGATTGCAAATAAATTGTTCACGAGAGCAGTCCAGAAGATCAGGATAAAACTAATTACACTATATTAGTTTTTAAGTGTTATAGTGAATGGGTTTTCTAAATAATAATCTTTTTCTTTTCAGAATGTAACAGACAAGGGGACCTCCTTCATCTTGAAGTGGTATTACCCTGATTGTAAAAGAATACTATTGAGGGCCACCTGGCTGGTTCAGTTGGTAGAGCATGTGACTCTTAATCTCAAGGTGGTGAGTTCAAACCCCATGTTGGCCATGGAGTCTACTTAAAGAAACAAAAATAAATAAAAAAAATTAAAAAATAATGAATGAATGAATGAATGAATATTATTGACTAGTACAGATTTACCTAGATACTTCTGTTTATTTGTCAGTGTAAAGGCCCAAATCCATTCCATTTGATGCTATAGTTATCAGGAACAAGATAAGTAAATGTCCCTTCTTCATTATAGACCAAGAATTGTCTAATTGTACAGGGTATTCATATAGAATAATGTGTAAGTTTTCCAAATACAAAGTAGCCCAAGCTATAATCCATAAACTATAATTATTTAGCAGGTTTTCTGAGAATACTTTTTGACAGAAGTGTTGGTTGGTTCTCCCCTGCCATTTCTTTTTCTCTCATCCAGTAGACTCTACATTTTTTCCAATTGGTTTATTGGTGGTGTTAAGGATTGATTTCTGTGTAGCTGAACAAGTAGGCTTGGATTCAGTTCAGAAATGGTTATTAAGTAACTTGTATCAGCACCTAATTGTAGCTTAATAAAAAATGCCTTAGGGGTCAAAAGACCTGAAGCTCACTCTTAAAGCTACTGTTGAATAACTGTGTGATCCTATGCAAGTTGCTTAACCTCCCTGGACCTCTATTTCCTAATTTGAAAACAAAGATTTCTGGATTAGATAATCCTATATAGGTTTCTTTTATCTTCAACTTTCTGATCATTCAGTTCTAAAATTGAACTTATCTAAGGTTAACAATTTTCTACATTATATACAAAACGATTAAGACAGGAAGATTTGGGTTTTTGTTTGTAGTTGCTTTAAAAAACATTTAATAAATAAAAATTCTGCTCCAAAGTAATAAAGAAGATACAATATATATTATCGACAAAAAGTATACCATTAAATCATTAGGTAGCTTCTGACTAATCTAGGTATTACATTTCTCTTAAAGTAGTTGAAGAAAATATTTCAGTGTTGACTTAATAGACTGTATGTAAAGAGGCCTAGGTATTTCAGCATGAAGGAACAAATCTACATCTGCTGTTGTTTTTCCATTGCTAGTCTTTGGGGAGGGGAAAGGGTGCTAAGTTTTACCCATGTGATGTGTATACAAAGTTATATAAAGATCAAATAAAGTTGTTGCCATCACAGACATTCATAGAAAAATATGCCAAGTGAAGTCTAACATAATTACTATATTATAGTTGCATACCAAAAAAGTAAATGAAAGCATGCAAAGGCTCTTTAATAGGCATGTTAACTTGTACCATGTAAATGTGAATCTTTAGCTATCTCTTATTCCATTGTGTATGCTAACAGGATTAGCTAGTATTAGTCCCCCATCCACAAGAAGTGTGATACAGAGTGTGACCTGCAAATCTCTCCTGGGATTCAAAAGGGCTAAGTTGAACCATGCATGATTTCAAAGCAATTCTCAGCACAATTATCTGCTTGACCTGCAAGATGAACAAGCATATCATTTAATTAATTGCCAAGCTCTTGTGAACAGTGCTGTTCATTTTTCTAGTAATCGCATGATGATATGCCCTTGCTGATTCTTAGGGGAATGACCAGAATTGCACATTAACTGGTCTGATGGCCACTTTCCACTTTCCCATCAAACACTACTTTCAATCTTGACACGAATGATTCTTTTATAGGAGTCCCATAAAAGCATCCAAAAGACAGTGTTAACAGCAGCTATTTCCTTATAGCAGTGATAAATATTTTTTGATCACCTAAAGTCCTAATACAAAAACATTTCCTTCCCCACTTATTTATGAGGTACAAATGTAAGCCGTATCTTTAAAACTGTAACAGTATTTGGCAATTTAAAAGCTAGTCATATCCATGGTATAGTGAAGACTAATGTAGACAGAATAGAAACGATGAAACAAATATATTCATTTATTCAGCTAGAATGCAGTGAAAGGTTTCAATTTCATGTGGGTGCTAAGTGAGAGAAGGAAAAGGGAGTGGATGCCTTTCTGTTTCAGAAATAAATAGAACATAAATCTTGCAATGACATTATTCTGATGTAAAAATTGTCATCTACTATTATATATATTCATTCTACATGCTCAATTAGGGATTTATTTTATGAACAAGCAAAGGAACAATAGCTGGGGAAATGAAGAAGAAAAATAATCCCCAAAATATTTGGTCCCAGAATTTGTCTACTGAATTCTCCTTTCTGTCTTTTTTTTCCTCCCTCTCCCTCCACCTTCCTCTTTCCCTCCCATTTTTCCTATCTCTCTCCCTGTCTCTCTCTCTATCTTACTCATTTTCTTAGTGCTTGTGTCTGTTTGCCAGCTTGAGTTTCTGTGGTTTTTTCAAGAATGAAATCAGATTCGAAAGTACAGTAAACAAACAAACAAAAAAAAACCCAATGAGTTAGTTGAAATATTCATTTCTACTTATAATCATTGTGATAGCCAATTATTTATCACCTGAATTTTCTGATGGTATAAAGAGATGAAATCAAAGACACCATGTGTGGGAGCAGTCCTTAAGCCAATGGCCACAAGATCTACTTCTTGTTGCAATGGTGTGCACGTGTGCGTGTGTGCATGCGCGCGCGCGTGCGTGTGTGTGTGCGTGTGTGTGTATGTTCTCCCTGAGAAGTTGATTGATAAGGGCTCAGCTTTGTGTTGTGGAGTACGACTGGCTATGATTTATCTTTATAAGAAAAAGAGACTGAATTATTTGCTAAATAAATCATGATAAAATGTAGGTTTTCTTTTGCCTCCTTATGGGAAAAAATTTAGGTAAAACTAAATAATTGACTAATATTTTCAAATGGCTTCCTCAGGTTTCCTTCACTGTAGATCAGGATTTCTTCATCTCAGCACTATTGACCTTACGTGCTGGATGATTCTTTGTTGCCATCCCTGCCAATTCCAGGGTGTGTACCTCAATTCCTGGCTTCTACTCACTGGATGTCCGTAGTAACCCTGTTAGTTGTGACAACCCAAAAATGCCTCCAGACATTACTAAATGTCCCTTGGGGAGGTAGGGGCAAAATCACCCTGAGTTGAGAACCATAACTCCAGATTAATATTCTGAAATGAGAAACTTAGGCCAGCCTCCCCCATTCTTAACACACACCCAAACACATACAATTATGGAAGAGAAGGCATGTTTTCTCTTCCAGGGAGAGCAAATAGTAATGTCCTCCAGATAATCAGTAAAAAGAGAGAGAGAAAAAAAAGTAATACACAGCTCCAAGAACGTTATATACATCACCATTTTAAATCATTCCCAGAATGTGGGTACCCCTGGGATGGGGGAAAAGGGAGAACTTGGGTCACTAATTGAAGAAAACACACTTTTATAGAAAATTATATGACATTTTGACACTGATGAGAAGCAGACCCAGTTAATTTTTTGAGTTTTAACTCAGAATAAGCCCATCCAAAGGGGACATACTGTCACATTTAATGCATCTGTTTAACATACTCAAATAGTTTGCTTAACTATTCTAAATTAGTCACTTTTTAAAAAAATTACCATAGTTTTATCGATCCTAGTTCAAAGCTTAGTGTCTGGATGAATTCACTTAATTTTTAAAAAGTATAATTAAACTAAAGAATAGCTTTTTCAGTTCCAAATAATAACAAATAATTTGCCACCATACCACTTTACATCTAAAGCAAAAGAGAAGAGCTTGAGAAGGGAGGAAAAATAAATTGCTACTTAATAATTTTTAAAGCAACTTTCCCAAGCTGGAATGAAAAACTAAAAGGACTCATTAAAAATTCAAACAAACATGAATAGATCTTACCATTATTCTAATGGTGTTAATTTACTAATACTTTTGTGGAAATAAGAAGATATCTTAGTTTAGGACACAGGGCAGAAAATGTCCTCACGCATGTTCAAATATATAGAATTTTATACATTAAGTTCAGTTCTTTTATGTTAAAAACATCTTGTTTGTAAAATGGAGGGAGGATTACAAAAATTCTGGGGGCACTCAATAGTGTGGGAAGTAGTTCTTAAACAGAGTTTTAGTTCACAATGAATGTACTATAACCCCTTGCCTTCTTCACAAATTCTTTCCTTTCTTCATTATACTCATCCTGTTTCTATGACCTCAACTTCTCTTTTTATCTCTTTTCTCCTATCACAGTTATCATCTTCTTTTCCAATTGTTACTGCTTTTTGCCTCTGCTTTCCCAGGCAAAACCAGGGAAATACTTCATGTGTGATGTAAATGGAAAGAACACAGTTTCTAAAATCAGATCCGTTAATTAGTTTCCTGGAGTCTCAGTTTTTTCATGTGTCAAGTGTAGTTACCTTGTATGATTAGTATATTTTTGATCAATCAGTAGATTCCCCATAAAGCGTAAATACCCTTCACTAGGCTGAAAACTGAAGAACATTTTGCCTCTTTGGGAAAAGGGTATTATAGTATACATATTTTATATAGTATAGAAAATAAAATATTTAGGAACTCTAATATAACATACAAGGCTTTTCATTATAAATTTAGGGCAAGATATAATTTAGATCTTAACTCTCTCCTATCATTTTTTGTCTTAAAATGATTGTATCTGTGGATTATAAAGACCGACAAAGAATAAAAAAAGACCATGAGGACCTATTTGTTTTATAAGCATGATCTGTAGGTTCCCTAAAACTTTGTTGAGCACTAATATTTATTATTTCAAAACACAGTATGATTATATTCTACACTCAATGAAATGACCATAATATGTATTAAAAATATTGCATACGTCTGGTGAATACTTTAAGATATTCTAGCCAAATTACTTATTTTGTTAAAAAATGAGAAATGTGTTTAGATCAGATAGAATTTTCTAAGCCTTGGAAGTTGTTGCTGTTAGCTAGGTTTGCCTTCTGGTATTGTGTGTCGCCACTGTTATTTGTCAACAGACTGTTACAGGAATTAGTGACCAAACCATTCAGAGACATTTTATACAAATGGTATAAATTAAGCCTAAGTTCTCCTATGGGTACTGAATGGAAGAGGGACAAATAAATTTGGAAGCAAATCATCTGTTTCATACCCGCCTTCTGATGTTTCTGCTTAATTCTGCTCAAAAGCCAACTAAGTTTCTTTAAACTTTAAATCCAATTCCCTTGGATAGCACACACTTACAGACCAGGAAGCAAGGGACACAAAAGGACAATGGATATCAGAGGATCAGAGAACATGTAACAGAACCATGGAAAAATATATTTCTAAAACATCTGAATGGTGTCTGAAAAATGTGGGTTTCCCTCCTCTCTCTCTTTCTCTCTTTAACCTTTCCTTTAACCTTGCAGTCACTGTTGATGAACAACAGTATCTATCTTATTCCGGCAAAAGCCAGAAGAAAATTGTCCAGCTGCATTCTCAGTGTCTCCATATGCAAATATATAAAAAAATCTGATCTATCTCCTGATACTTGAGACCCAAAGGCAGCAATAGGATTATTCTGGGACCAATTCCCTCCCCTGAATGACTTCAATGAGTACAAATATGCATTAACATCAGCAGGTCAAATGACGGATGGCATGGGACTCATCCATATTTATCTTCCCAGGATTGGACAGACATCCTATTGATTCGTACAGGTCATTACACAACATGTTAACAATCCAGTACCATCCAGTTCAAAAGGAAATTTGAAATTAGTGATGGATCTCTTGCAGGTCTGTGCCTAGGGCACAAGATGGGTAGTCAAGCATTTCTCTATTTGACATCACTACACTCTTCCCTCATTTAATGTCAGTCAGTCTTACACAGAGGACGCTAAAAGATGGGAAACACAGAGCTTGTCTAGTTAAAGGAACATTTTAAAGACTGTAAGCCTGTTCATAGAGCCAATATTTTCTTGATAGAAAATCATTTCTGGGGGAAATATATGTATATACTCACAGACATGTTGAATGTACATATATACACAAAAACACATGCACCTGAAATGCTGTTAGTATGTTTACTACACATAAAAGAGATGTTTAAAAATAACTTTGTATTTTAGGAAAAATATGTGTATCTGTGTATCGCCTTAGTTATATATAAGGCTTTTAAAAATGAGCCTTAGTTATATATAAGGCTCATTTTAAACAGAAAACAAGCAACATGAAAGAGAGAAACAAAATCAGATGAAAAATCAATTTTAAAAAATCAGGATTAATCATTGTGATTACTTTGAAAATTGCGCTCAGTAGACACAGAAAAAAAGCCTTGACCATTTCTTTCAACCAAAAAAAAAAAAAAAAAAGTTTAAAACCACCAAAATAAATTCTCTATTTAATCAAGCAGAATCTTAACTACTTTATGAGAAGGATGTTGGGAAGTTTATAACAGTGGAATAGAGCCCTGCTTTCTTCAACTACCCTCATGCTTTCGAAGTTCCTGTAGCTTGATTTTTGCAGTTGCAAAATCTGGCAGTTAATGCAAGTCTGGTCCTTGACATGCCCGGAGGCGCTCAGCTGCAAAGTTAGCCTCATGTAGGCTAACAGCACTATGCTTTATTTGGTTTGAAAATTAAACCAAAAGGAGACTATTCAGTGGGCTATTTGATAGGGAATTAAGTTCTCAAATGACATTAAAATCATCCTATAATCCGGAGGTGATTCTGAAATAAAGAGCCCACTTTCAAAACGCTCATAGCACAATTTATTCATCCACATGTGCGCTCTACCCTATAACCCTGAAGGGCCCACATTGGTTCCAACAATGTATTCATTGATGCAAATATTTTTGTAACTCCTCTTTTGGAATGGTCCTCAGACACCACTGCATTTCTCTGCCGATTAATTCATGTATGAATTCATTCAGCAATTATTTATTGAACCCTGCTATGCTTCAGGTATGACTTCAGCTGCTGGTGACAGAGCTGTGAGGGAGCGAGATGGACAAAAAGCCTGCCCTCCACAACTTTGGAGCTTACCGTGAGATGCAAGCCGAGAGAAGAGAGATGCAAAAATAAATAAGAAAATCCCAAGGGCTGTCAGAGGATGCAGAGTGACAAAGAGAAAATGAAGCTGGGGAGGAGGACGTGGAGAGCTTAGCTGAAAGGATGAACTTTCTGCACAAGTTCCACAGCAAGAGTGTCATTTGAGCAAAGATCTAAAGTTGATGAGAAAGACAACCCATGTAGATATTTTAGGAAAGAATATTCTGGACAGAAGGAATAGCATATGCAAAAGTGTCCTTTATGGGATTTTTCTGAGGTAAACTGAATGTGAAAATAGAAACTAAATTTAATAATTAATTTGGGGGGTAACAAAAAATATAAATCCCAATCAAACACTACAAGTCAGAATTTTGTTATAAGGAAGTTGTCAATTGCTGGGTTCCAGTTTTTCTTCAGTGCCTAGAAGCTCTTTCTCACACCAGTTCTGTGATTCTCTTCCCTCTCATACCCTCTTGCTATGTGTTTAGAACCAATACTTCTGAATTAGAAAATTCCAATTTACTATCAATTCCTCAATGCTTCTTCTCCACCTCCCCCTGCTTTAACAGAAATGTGGTTCATCTCTGGAGACACCACTATGTCGGCAGCATTCTCAAGTGTTTTCTATTTATTTTCAAGTACTCTAGATATTTTATGAGCTGGCTGTGGATTCCTCAACCTTTTCCATTTCCAAATCACTACTTCTCCACCCTCTTGTTAAAAGGAAACAAAGCAAAATGAAACAAATCAAAGCTCTTTTTCCTGCTTCTAATAAGTCATGCTCTCTTCTTACAGGCTGCCATCACTAGCCTCTCTGGTGTTGCCCCTCATTAATTACCATATCTGGCAATGGATCCAAGATTTCTTTGAATTACCAGTGGCCCTCACCATCCAGCTGGTTTTCAACATCATGCACCGTGATCTCCCAGATCCTTGATCTCTCCTGTCCCACCTCTCAGTGATGCTCTCTCACTTAACATGAAGGTACTTAGCATCACCTGAGATTGTTCCACATCTAAAATCACAAACTTAAGCCCAATCTCTTCCTAGAGTATGCTTATAAGACAACCAATATTGTACTGTATTGTATTGTACTGTATTGTATTGTAATTTATTTATTTTGAGGCTGGGGTGAGTGGAAGAGGGAAAGAGAAGACTCCCAAAAAGGCTCTACACTGTCGGTGCAGAGCCTGATGTGGGGATTAATCCCACAAACTGTGAGATCATGACCTAAGCTGAAATCAAGAATCAGATACTTAACCTACTGAGCCACCCAGGTGTCCCAGATACCTGATATTTTAACCTCATCAAAATCTCTAGAACACAGCCTGCTTCACTTCATTCAGACCACCATCCCTATCCTTCATTCACTTCTCTTAATATTTAGCACAGATTTTCTGACCCTTTATGTCAAACTTCTTTGTCTTTTTCTAAACCTGCCTTGCAAAATCCCATCCTACCTACATAAGCTAACTACTTTCTCCAGCCTGCTCTGGAACAGCCATTTAATGCTGAGTAATGTCACACAACAGAGCAGACACTCAAAATAAACGTATGAGTCTGTTTCTTAATGTCTCTTTTTTCCTTTGTTCATTTGTTTTGTTTCTTAAATTCCACATGTGAGTGAAATCATATGGTATTTGCTTTCTCTGACTTATTTCACTTAGCATTGTATCTCTAACTCCATCCATGTCATTGCAAATGGCAAGATTCCATTCTTTTTTTATGGCTGAATAATACTGAATTGAATAATTGTAGAGAAAGAAACCGATGGTTACCAGAGGGAAGAGGGGTTGGGGGAATGGCTTAAATAGGTGATGGGGATTAAGGAGCACACTTGCCATGATGGACACTAGGTGATCTATGGAACTGTTGAATCACTGTACTGCATACTTGAAACTAATATAATATTGTATATTTACTAAATGGAATTAAAATAAAAACTTAAACAAAAGCAAAATAAATACATGATCTCCAACCTCAAGAGGCTCCACATACTGTCCATGGGACAGAGAAATACTCTCCCATTCTCCTGAAAGACACTCAAGTCTTCTCTGAGCTCCTGGAAACATCTATTTCCATTCATGCCCATCCTCTATAAAAAGACCCCAGTTTCTGCCTCATAATAAAAGGTGATTTTTTTCCACAGAGACTCTTTTGACTTTCTGCTTCCAAACCTACAACTCCTATATTTGTGTTTCTCCTTGTCTTCCTCCCTGCAAAGGAGTCGCTTCTATATGTAAGGCCAATTCCACATCCTTCACCTTGAATCATGATCCTTTCCCACCTTCTCAAAGAAGTTGTACCTTCTATTTTCATGACTCTATACATTCAACATTCCTTCCCAACTTCATTCTCTCCTGTGACAGTTAAGTTTGTTCCATGACTATTATTTTTTAAAAGAAAGCTGGACTCAAACCTCTCTCAATTTCACAAACCCCTCCAGCTACCACCACTCCTATTTCTTCAGTCACTATTTAAAGCACTAATCTGTTGATTCATTTTCCTGCTTTTCCCATGACCACTCAGTCCAGTCTGGCATCTACACTCATCACCCCACAGTAGAAATTCTGGATAAAGTCACCAGACCCTCGATGATTCCAAAGTCAAAGATCATTTTTTCAACACTTCTTTTCCCTCTTGGCAACCTTTGAGAATGGTGGATATTTCTTAATTCCTTCAAATATCCACTTGTAGTCCTTTGTGACACAGCCTGTCTGGTTTTACTTCCATCCATCTGGCTGATGTTTTCCTCCAAGCTCCTTAGCAATCGACATATCTTCACAAAACCCTTTAGAGTGGGCATTATACAAGGCTGTGCCATTGGCCCTCTTTTCTTCACTCTCTTTAGCATCATCCTATGCATCTTGTATATTCAGCATTTCTACTATCACCTATATACACACATGTGATACCCAGAATCCTTTTTTTTTTCACTTCAACCCTTCTCAGTGAGCTTCAGATCTGTATTGTATTACTGTATTACTAGTCAAATATCTAAGAAGAAACTAGATCCCAAACTGAACTTTCGGCCTTCTCACCCACAACCTAGTCCTCTCCCTTCTTTGGCTGTCTCCATGAATGACATTGCTGAGTCAGATATGCAAAACTGGAGCTTAAAAATTATGCCCAGCCCTGCCCTCCAGCTCACCTCCCATGTTTAATTCATCACAGAATCTTGTGAATTTAACTCTCCAAATTGTACTTAAATTCATCCACTTAGTTTAGTCTAAGCTACCATTATCTTAATTAACTATTTGATCTTACAGGGTGAATTCCATATACTCAATCTTCAATATGCTCAAAGAAACAAATTAGTATAAACTTGTAGGTGGATCATTTTAATGAATCAATTAGTAATTAATTAACCAATTCATTTTATATACTGTGTCATTTTTGCCAGAGTGGATTCAGAGATACAGGGGCTTTCTTCTGCTGAGTTTGACACTTAGATTTAGTGGAAAACTGGAAATTTGTGCAATAATAGTTCTATTTTCTTAAATTTTGTTTTGATTTCCTTGAATAAATATAGCAGCTACTATTTTGAATACCTGCTCGAAATATCTAGTAAAATTTTCACAGACATTTCCCTTATGTTCAAGTTTTCTTTCAGATTTGTTTCTTTCACTACCAGCCTCTGAGTAATCACTTGCTGGTCTGAAAGACCTCAGTCTCACTACATGCTTCAAAATGTAGAAGACAAAAACATACTATAGAAATGTTCAGATTGAAGAAGACTAAAGAGACATGAAAACTAGATGCAAAACCTGATCTTAGACTGAATACTGTACTGTTGGCAAAAACAAAAACAAAAGCCAAAACAAAAACCTATAGAAGATATTATTGGGTCAGTTGGAAAAAATAAAAACGTGGATTTGATAAAAGTTGTATCCATGTTATGTTTACCAAAGTTAAGAACTTTCCTGTAGTTATGTGAGAGAATATTACTATCTTGAAAATGCAAATCAAGATGTTGCAAGAAAACAGAAAAACAGGATAAAAGATTAACAGATGAATAAGTTTATGGCTGGTCTTGCAATATACTTCACACTCTTCTTGAGTATACTTTACTTTTTAAAAAGTTAAAAAATTTCCTCAGTCCCATAGGTGAATATATTAACTGCCTATTAGGGAAAAAAAAAAAAAACACAAATCCTCAACCAAAACAAAACAAAACAAAGCCATGGCTTTTTTCTGTGTGTTTTCATTGTGCTTCATCTTCCTCAACTATAAAATGAACGCTTGTTCACAGAGTTGTTTTGCAGATTAAATGCATTGATGGATGTGGTATGTCTCGAATACATGTAACACACACACACACACACACACACACACACACCTTTAGTTGTTAGTAATGTTTTATTATTAATTGCTTTCATACCTTAAAGTAAATAAGTATAAAAACACATACCAAAATTCTTTCTTGATATTAATCTATATGGGATTCCTTTAATTTAACATTACAGGTTTAATTCAAAGTAACTTTGCTACTGATGATGTTTTACATAATGGTCTTCAATTGTTATTAAAAATTAAAAAAATCATCATAACTGACGGTACAAGATTGGTTTACCGATTTTAAGAAAATTGTAACAGGTTGCTGTAGAATTTTCTATTAAACTTCACTTTTTAGGGGAAAATTAGTGTTATTAATTCATGGAAACTCTCTACATCTCTATGTGCTTATAGAGGGATCGGGAAATGTGCAAAGCAGTCAGGAAAAGGAGGGGCGGGAGAAAGAGAAGGAGGAGGGAATGAAAAAGAATTAGAAAAATAAGAAGGAAGAGAGGAGATCGTGGGAATGTAGAAGGGAGAGAAACAGCTCAACTCAGCTATAAAAGTAGATAATTTTAGTATATAACTATAGTTCTTTCTACCTTGTGAAGGGTCAACCAAGGTTCTCCAAATGCAGAAAGAGATTATGGACCATTCAAAAGTGTGTGAAATGTCAATAGCCTCTGACAGTTTGGTGATTAATGTAAATGTGAAGTATCCTGCACCTTGTGATAAGGACAATAAACAAGATGAGAAGCCACTGGAGGGCATATTTGGAACAATCAGACTATGAGATCTGACTTGGATAGACTTAAAATTTAGTGCAAGAGATCAGTATTATTTCTAGTTGTCAGGGTGATTTTTTCTTCCTTTCTTTCCTTCCTCTGTCCTTTCCTTCCTTCCTTCCTCCCTCCCTTCCCCCCTTCCTTCCTTCCTTCCTTCCTTCATTCCTCCTTTCTTTTTCTATCCATTTATGTGGAAAGGCCAATGCTTTCTTTGGCACAAATGGTTACAAATATTTCCCCAAATTAGGAGAGAGATGAGGTTCATGTCTACAGATGAACTATATTAAAATGTCACGTAATTTGTATGGTTTACTAATACACAGAGCTCAGGCTAAATATGGAGACATTCTTCAACCTAAACCACACATCTTTTTAAAGATGAATTTGGACATACAGCAAATGATAAAATTTGCAAGGCATTTTAGTTTCTTAAAGTATTTTAATATCAGTTGAGATAATCTAGTTAGCATTTTATATATAATATACAGCATTACATGTATATAAATATACATATATGTGTTTCACTTATTTAAAATGAAAATAGCCGTAAGAAAAATGTTTATAATTCATGAAAATAAAATATATTCCCTGTGTAAAAAGTAAAACATATTTAATTTCCTTCCTAAAAATGGGTCTTGATTTATTATACTATAGGGAATTAAATATGTGATTTAAACAATTTGTAATGCATTATTATTTTTTAACATTTTATTTTTGAGAGAGAGCAAGCGAGCGCACACAAGTGGGGAGGGGCAGGGAAAGAGGAGGACTGAGGGTCTGAAGCAGGCTCAGCCTTGAGAGAAACAAGCCCAATGTAGGATGAAACCCATGAACTATGAGATCATGACCTGAGCTGAAGTCCGTGGCTCTATTGCCTGAGCCACCCAGGTGCCCTGCAATGCGTTGTTTTATATTAACAATCTTTGGTAGAAAATTCTAACTTTTCTTTTTTTTTCTTTCTTCCTTTTTAAATGCTTATTTATTTTTGAGAGAGAGAGAGAGAGAGAGAGAGACAAAGTGCAAGCAGGGGAGGAATAGAGAGAGGGAGACACAGAATCAGAAGCAGGCTCCAGGCTCTGAGCTGTCAGCACAGAGCTGGACGTGGGGCTCAAACCCACGGATCGCGAGATCATGACTTGAACCGAAGTCGGATGCTCAACCGACTAAGCCACCCAGGTGCCCCCTAACTACTCTTTTTTGAACAATAATTCCTTGGCTAAGAATCTTAAATAAATTGGACTAACCACAATGAAGAAGCAGCATCAGTCATATCACTGGCATAAACAAAGACTAAAATTGTGTCAGTTGCAGAAAAGCTTACTCTGGTTTCACAAGTGCCTTCAAAAATTAGCATGCTGAAAGAATAGCCAATGGGAGAAAGACAGTCTCTTCAACACATGGTGCTGGGTCAAGGGGATAGTTACATGCAAAAGAGTGAAACTGGACCACTTTTTCATACCATACACAAAAATAAACTTAAAATGAATAAAGAATCTAAATGTGAGACTTGAAACCATAAAAATCCTTGAAGAGAGAGAGCATAATTTCTCTGACATCAGCCATAGCAATATTTTTCTAGATAAGTCTCCTGAGGCAAGGTCAATAAAAGCAAAAGTAAACTATAGGGACTACATTAAAATAAAAAAAAAAAAAACCAAACAAACAAAAAAAAAAAACTTCTGCACGGTGAAGGAAACAATCAGCAAAACTAAAAGGCAACCTACAGAATGGGAGAAGAGTTTTGCAAATGACATATCTGATAAAGGGTTACTATACAAAATATATTAAAAAACTGATATTCAACACTGAAAACAACAAATAGTCCAATTAGAAATGGACAGAAGACATGAACAGACATTTTTCTGAAGAAGACATCCAGATGGCCAGCAGACACATGCTCAATATCACTCATCATCTAGGGAATGCAAATCAAAACAACAATGAGATATCATCTCACACATGTCAGAATGGCTAAAATCAAAAACACAAGAAACAACAAGTGTTGATGAGGATGTGGGAAAAAGGAACACTCATGTGTCATTGGTGGGAATGCTAACTGGCACAGCCACTGTAGAAAACAGTATGGAAGTTCCTCCAAAATCAAAAAAAATGGAACTATACTATGATCCAGTAACCATGCTATTGGGTATTTACCCCCAAATTACAAAAATACTAGTTCAAAGGGACACATGCACTCCTATGTTTATTGTAGCATTATTTACAATAATCAAATTATGGAAGAGGCCCAAGTGTCTATCCATAGATGAATGGATAAAGAAGATGTGTGTATTTCTCTCTCTCGTGTGTACATACATACACACACACACACACACACACACACACACACACACCCAATGAAATATTATTCAGCCATAAAAAAGAATTAAATTTGCAATGACATGGATGGAGCTAGAATATAATGCTAAGTGAAATAAGTCAGTCAGAAAAAAGATAAATAACATATAATTTCAGTCATATGTGGAATTTAAGAAACAAAACACATGAGCAAAGGGAAAAAGAGAGAAAAGTGAAGAAACAGACGCTTAACTATAGAGAACTGATGGTTACCAGAGGAAAGGTAGGTGAGGCGACAGGTGAAATATGTGAGAGGGATTAAAGAGTGCACTTATAGTGATGAGCACTGGATAATGTATGGAACTCTCAAATCACTGTATCGGATACCTGAAACTAATATAACACTGTATGTTAACTATCCTGTCATTAAAACTTAAAAGCTTAATAAAAAAAAAAAAAAGAAAATTAGGATGCTGTTATATGTTTATGATATGCTAAATAGCTTGTTGCTCATCTTTTTTAAAATTTTTTATTTATTTATTTTTGAGACACAGGGCATGAACAGGGGAGGAGCAGAGATAGAGGGAGACACAGAATCTGAAACAGGCTCCAGGCTCCAAGCTGTCAGCACAGAGCCCAATGCAGGGCTTGAACTCAAACTGTGAGATCATGACCTGAGCCAAAGTCGGACGCTCAACCCACTGAGCCACCCAGGTGCCCCACTTGTTGTCACCTTTGAAAAGTATCTTTCAGGATGAAAATAAATTTTAACCTCTTTTATTACTTTATAAATCTTGGATTCTATTAATTCAAAATATCTGGTGTCCTCAATTCTTGTCATAATTTTCCCTATTAAAAATCTTTCTGAAGAATAATTGAGGTTTTTTTTCCAAGAAGTGTGTTTTTGCCAGCAAAGATTCTCTCCAATTTACCTAATATTAAAATGTCATCGACAATAGACTCTTGGAATCAGCCTTTTGTGGCCTTTTGGTAGCTAACCCTAATTTGAGTATCTAGCATTATTTCTAGTCATTAGCAAAGGAAATCCTCAAATTACGTGAAATAACATGCCCATTTCCCCATTCCCCTCCAACTCCTCACCCTTCAATTTGTCCATGAGTCTTCATGCCATGTTTGGCCTATCTGAATTCATCCATAATTTTTAATAACCTGGTAAAACCCAACCATTTTATGAAGCTTTTCTAAGGAGTTCAGCATCTTTGTTTCACTGAATTCTTATGGCATATACCATATTGTAACATAAAAATTATGGTTTTATTTTTACATTTTTTAGAGTGTTTCAAAATTCTTCTAATTTTTGGTCTTATAGTTTACCTCTTGTCCTGGGAGATCCAATTTCCACATGCCTCCTTCCATCCACACCCTCCCACGCTGACTCTGGGGTTGGCCCTGTAACTTGTTTGGCCAATGGGATAAGAGCGAATGTGAAGCAGAGACTAGAAAAATGCTTATACTCTGGGTCTTGCCTTCTAAACCACTCTTGGAATCCTTGCTCTTTTTATGTAAGTAAACCCAGTGAAGCTGCTGAAAGGATGTAACGAAGAGAAGCTTCTGCCTTTCTTGCCATCCCAGACCTACCAGCCGAGGCCAAGAGAAACTGGCTAGCTTCTGTTGATCTCCAAATTAACTGAAGACATTTGAGTGACCTTAGTAGAGGTCATTTGTACCCCAACCAGACCATTAACACCACTCAGCCAAGTTTCCAACTTGTGGAGTCAGGAACCAAATAAAAGGTTATTGTCTCAAGTCACCAAGTTGTGAGCAGTTAGCTATACAGCAACAATAACTGATACATTGTCTCAACTAAACATTAAACTCCAGTGGGGCAGAAATTATGTCTTTTTTCACTCTTTTCAATGAAAGAAGAGCAACCAGAGAACAAAAGAGACTCTGAGTCATTAGTAATGTAATTTGTCCTTCCTCCCATAGGACAGAAAGTTGATAAATAGGAAGTTAAGGCAACCTCCTAGAAGAAGTGCCATCTACAAATAAAAGATAATTCAGCTTTCCATTAGCAAACTTAAAACCAGGAGACAATGAAGCAATGTATTCAAAGTTATGAGGGAAATAATTTTGGGTCTAGAACAAGATACAGTCAAAGGCACCAATCAAATGTGATGGGAATTTTAAGATATAGGAGAAGTCCAAAAACTTACTTTCCACTCACCCTTTTGTAAAAAGTTACTTGAGAGTATAATACAGAAAAATAAAAGAATCAGTCAAGAAACAGAAAGCCATAAGCGGAACAAAAGGAGGATACATTTTGGAATGATAATTCTGAGATGGCTTTATGGGTGTAGGGAACAATCAATTATATTCACAACAAGAAGAAAGGCTTCAGATGGGAAGTGTCCATGACATGGTGAATTTCAGTGAAGTATTTCATAAGAAAAAAGAAAAGGAAGTAACAGAATGAGAAAGTGGTAATAGCCTAAGAATTATTTTTTTTCTGAATGTCTTTTTTTTTTTTTTTTTTTTTTTTTGAGAGAGAGAGTGTGTGTGTACAGGAGCTGGAGAGGAGAAAGAGAGGGGAAGAGAGAATCCCCAGCAGGCTCTACACTCAGTGCAGAGCCCAATGTGGAGTTCAATCTCATGACTCTGAGATCACTACCTGCTCTGAAACCAATAGTCAGGAGGTGCTCAACTGACTGTGCCACCCAGGTGCCCCTTTGAATGTCTTCTTATAATTAAAAAAAAAGGGAAAATTAAGGCAAAATCAAGAGGAATCAAAAGAGAGAGAGAGAGAGAGAGAGAGAGAAGGGAAGGGAGAAATCTTGAATTTAAAATGTAGTAAGAAAGCCATGGCTGAAGTAATAAAGCATAGAAAACCCCCCAAAGGGGATTTTATTTCTATCTGTTGGCGAAGTGTAAACATGGCATGAGGATAACACAGGAAACATAGATAAGGAAATATAATCAGAGCACACCAACAGATTCTGCTTTAAACACTATTTACCAGTAATAATGACATAAACTCTACTTAATGGTTTATGACTTCTAGATTACACCCTATGAAACATAGAAAACAACTGTGGCAAAACTAAGGGTGTAGCTGACCCAGAAGTTGAGAGGTGGACCTGAGGAGGGGTCTAGAGGTAACTGATGATACCAAATGCACAGAACCCAAGGTTCTTGGCTCTGTCTCCGTGCTGAAAAACTCCTTCTTCTCAGAAGGGCTACTGCCACTGCACTGAATTCAGGAACTCTTAGAAACAAGCAAGGCAATTGGAAAACACATCCACCTATCTATATCCTTATTACATTCTTACCCTTTGCTTTGTTACTTTAAAAATAAACCCAAATAAAAGCAAATGTAAATAAAGTGCAAATCCTTCTCACCCATCTTTGAAACTTGTTGGACTTTAGGGCTAAATCTACCTCAAGGAATACAGCCTGGGTGGCTCAGTCAGTTGATTGTCCTACTCTTGATTTCAGCTCAAGTCATGAACCAGAGGTGATGAGATAAAGCCCTGGGTTGGGCTCTGTGCTGAGTGTGGAGCCTGCTTAAGATTCTCCCCCCCCCCCCCACTCTCTCTCTCTCTGTGTGTGTCTCTGTCTCTGTCTCTGTCTCTGTCTCTCTCGACTGCCAGAAAGTTAAATTCCATTTGGATAGGGAATGTTTGGATGAATATTCAATTCTATTATTAGTCTTTTAGATATATTTAATGAAATTACTCTTTAGAATCAGAATCTGAATGTGTACTGTGCCCTCTGAACAATGAATCACCAGATATGTGGTATATGCAGACATGTACCTAAAAGAGAAAGAAAGCATAGGTTCTGGGGTATGCATGGAATCAATCTTTTTTTGTTTCCTCTTTAATAGTAACAAGGACAGAATAGAACCGTGTGCATTTTTAAAAATTATTTGAAATTAGATAAACATAGTGAATAGTACAGATGCAGCTTGCTGGCTGACATTGCAAGTTAAATGAAAACAGATGAGGCAAGAATATTGGCTGAATATTATAATCTAACTACAGTAGGAGTGATATCCCATGGCTTAAACTTGATTATTAAAAACATTATGAATCTGAGCACTCTCAAACAATGGTAGAAAAGAAAAACATTATAAAGCATCCCAGATTATTAACAATATAATTGAGAACATCAATATAATTGAGAACAATATAATTGTTCTCAATAGCAAGAAGAAGAAAAAACAAGCAAATAGGACAATGCAATATGGGGAATTTATAAAATAATGTTATTTATTGGTAGTAGTGTTCTTGAAAATGTACTAAAAGTTCTGAGATGTCTTCAGGAAACAGAAGCTATCGTGAATCAAAACACCCAGCGGCAAAGAGAGTATATATATGCTTGAGGAGAATGGCCTTTGGTTTTAATTGCAGAAACTGCTGAAAATTCTAGAGTCAATTTCTTCAGTGTTCATTCTATCTAAATCACACACTTCAACTTGTCAAATACTCTTTGCCAAATGTTGTAGAAAAATCATCTATTCTTGAGCAGTCGGTGGCTGCTTTTAAGTACAGAAGAAATTCAAGTGAAAAATCTTAGTAAGAAAAATGTTATCAACCACGGTGCTTGGTTCCAAAAATTCCAGGAACAGCAGCACCGTGATCAAGTTTACTTGATTACGACAAAAGCAGCCCACTTGGGAGCTGATATTGTAAAGACAGCACCACATGTTGTAAAACAGAGAACATTATCAAGGGTCTGTACCAAGAATGTAGTGTGGCCTTGTGCCAAGCATGACCTACGAGAATCATGCCATTAGGCCCTGGGACAATATACTCTTTGATTCCCCTTGCCTTTTACCTTGTTCAGGCTTCCCTGCTACTTAAGGAAATAAAATTTTGTCTATGTCTGAAAACAGTCATATCATATAAAGAAATAAACTATGAAGCTGGGTATAAATAAATTTAATTAGTAAATCTTTATATTTGAGTTTTATCTAATTTTGAAATGGAATAAAATAATTTATGGACTAAGCAATTTGTATATACCACGTTTTGATCATTAGCTAAAAATGAGATTGTAGATGTAGACCCTGCTTTCCATGCCTCCAATTTTTAAACAAAAAAATCCCTACCTTGAAAATTTCTGGAAATTTAATCCCTTCATAGGACTGTCAAGGTAATACTTCTATAATAATTTTCTATAAAAAGGAAAATTAGGTTTTTCTAGTCTGGCTCCCTGATCTCTTCTAAGGCAAAGTAAACAAGGCTTTGATATGGGTTCAATGTTCTCTGACACTCTGGCTTGATGACCTACGGAATTATTTAATGTCATTTAAGTTCTACTTTCTTAATTTATAAAGAGGGCCTTGTTTGTTTGTTTGTTTGTTTTGTTTGTCTTGTTTTTCGAGCACTAAGGTAACAAATATGAAGATTTCAGCCAACTGCCTGACATAGTCTAAGTGCTCAATATAGAAGCCATCATGATGCTATAGTCAAGGCCCAGGCAAAAACCTAGGGATCACTTTTGACTCCTCCCCCTTTCAAATATTATACTGGATGTAATTGGTTTCCAAGTCTCATTAATTTTAACTCCTTAACATCTTTCAAAGGTACTTCCTCTTTCCCTGCCCAACATCTGTGCTTTACTTTAGATTCTGCTGTCTGTCCCCATGCAACTGTCTCAGATGTCTCCCTGTCTCCAGTTTCAAGGTCTCTGCTCCAAATCTAGTTTCCATATTGTCGTTTGGTCTTACAGAATGATTTAGTCATACAGAGATCAGCTTGTATCACCTCCCTTAAACTGCAAAAACATTACCACAGCACAAGGGCTCTTTGGGATCAAACTCCTGAGTGGTTTCTAGCCTCATTTTTGCCACTCTCTGTTTGCCACTCTCTGTTCAGCGCTATACAAACCAAGATTTATGAGCAAATCTCAATTAACAAAGAATATGTTAAATATTTAAACTTTGTTTAACCCTACAGTTTATTCATAGTTTTTGGTTTTTTCTTGACCTTGTGATTGTTTTTATTTATACAGTTTGAGAGCACAAGAGAGAGAGTGTGCATGGAAGCGGGGTGGTGGGGTGGCAGGGGTTAGAGAGAAAGAGAGAGAGACAGAACTCCAAGCAGTCTCTCCACTATCAGGGCAGAGTGCTATGCAGGGGCTCAACTTCAGGAACCATGAGATCATGACCTGAGCCAAAATCAAGAGTCAGATGCCTAATCGTCTGAGCCACCCAGGTGCCCTTGTGATTTTATTTTAAACTGAGGAAGAGAGATATGCAGCCAAGCTTTTCTCTGTATACATACATGCCAAAGAATGTTTTTTTGCCCGTGAAAACATTTGTATTGCTATCATTTGTATGGACATAACTCTTTTTTTTTTTACTTTAAAGATATTTAAACTTAGTTTTTACTATTTTACTATTAACCCAAATATATGAGAATTGTACAAAATTATCAGCTCATCTGCCAAATGAGAGAAGCATTCTTGTTAATTTAGGACACTTCGTTTTTGACTACACTTGGTTTCTTCTAGCTTAATTTTCCAAAAGACTTTTCCTAAATGACCTCATTGTTTCCAAACATAAAATGAGACCCACATCATCGTCTAAAGACCATATCTCTCCTCATTTTACATTTTCAAAAGACTATGCAACAAACTTTCTAGAGAGCTCCATAAGTGGAGTGTCAAGAATGTTTTGGTCACTAGAAATGCCACTAGGAAAGACGGTTCCTTCCAAAGAGGTACAATTATTTGAATATCTATGTTCATGTCTATGAGTTTTGCCTTGCCATTCAGGCAGTTATCCATTCACACATCAAGTACCTCATATGTCAGGAAAATGCAAGTAGTAAATATTTTTGGAAAAGTAAGATATTTTTTCCTTAGTATTTTTTTAATCTTCAATTCTGGGTTAATAGTAGTAACTTACCTCAAAGAGATGAGGTAAAATTAACTAAGTGAATTCATGAATATGTTTAAAACAGTGCCTGGGATATAATCAATTTTCAGGACTGTTAGCTGTTATAAGCTATGTTTTCATAATCAACAATAAAATTTTGATGTATGTTTAGCCTGCAATACAATATTGGATTATTAAACTCACCTTAGATAGATGGTTACAACTAACCATTATTCAGGATGATATGATTCACATATATTTTCCCTGAAATTTTAGCCTAATGTGTTTCGGGGTAATTTTGAAAGGCAAGAATCAGAGTAATGATGTAAATTCTATATAAAATCCCTCTTGACTTAAACTCTTACATCAGGGACACCTCAATGTTCTCTAATATCCAATTTCCCCTTCATTCTTTTGGTAATAAGTCCTATAGGCTTCAGCTTTTTTCTTTTTCTTTTTTGTTGTTTGTTATATGAAAAATATATTTCCTAGACTCCTTTGCAGCTAGGTGTGAAATGTAAATACATTGGGCATTGTGTATAAAATAAAATGGTATGCAAACTTTGTATGGTAGCCTTAAAGGGAGGATTCTCTGTTCTTCCCCTTGATGTGACTGGCATGTGAACATGACGGCAGGAGTTGGAGTAGCCATTTTGGAACAAGATGTGAAAGTTCTCTGGTAAGAGTGGCAGAGAACCAAGACAAAAGGAGCCTGTGTTTCCTGACCCCATGAAACCATGCCAGACCTATACCAATTATACTCAGATTGTTGTAAGAAAAAAAAAATCACTTATTTAGGACATTTATATCAGGTCTTTGCTATAGTACCTATGTCTGTATTTCCCACTCGAAAATCCAATATTTAATGTATGACTAACCTGTTTATAAGATTTTCTTCCTACCCACATAAACATGTTAGGATAGTGTTTCTGTGATTTATTTATTTATTTATTTTTTATTTTTTTAATATATGAAATTTATTGTCAAATTGGTTTCCATACAACACCCAGTGCTCATCCCAAAAGGTGCCCTCCTCAATACCCATCACCCACCCTCCCCTCCCTCCCACCCCCCATCAACCCTCAGTTTGTTCTCAGTTTTTAACAGTCTCTTATGCTTTGGCTCTCTCCCACTCTAACCTCTTTTTTTTTTTTTTTTCCTTCCCCTCCCGTGTTTCTGTGATTTAATTTTAGTGTTTTAAAATGATATCCATTAGTGTCTACTCTATTATTTTTTCATTTTACGTTAAATACATAGCTTTAAGAATATGCTTCCTTCTTGAGTGTGATATTTAGCCTTGATAAGAAAAAATAATTTGTGGGATTATCCATCTCAAATTGAAAATGTTTACTAATTACAGATGTAATTTGAAAACAGATTAATATGAACAAAAAATATAAAATATCTTAAAAATCAGACTTTTAGGAATTCAGATATTTTTAAGATTAAGGATACTTTTATTGTCACTCTCCCTAAGTGGGAAGCACTTGGTATGTGTGTGTGTGTATCTGCGTGTGTGTGTGTGTGTGTGTGTGTGTGTGTGTGTATTTTTTTAATGTTTACTTTTTTTGAAAGAGAGATAGAGTGTGAGCAGGGAAGGTGCAGAGAGAGAGGGAGACACAGAATTGGAAGCAGGCTCCAGGCTCCGAGCTGTTAGCACAGAGCCCCATGCTGGGCTTGAACCCATGAGCCATGAGATCATGACCTGAGCTGAAGTGGGACACTTAACGGACTGGGCCACCCAGGTGCCCTAGCACTTGGTATATTTAAACAGCAATTCCAAAAGGGTCTGAAATTTCATGAATGGTAGATTGTAAGTTTGATGATTAAAAAATTAACATCTCTTTTTCAAATTCAACAATTATGAGGTTATTAGACACCTGCTATGAGACAAATAGTGAGAACACAAGATGAATAGATAGTATGTGTTCCTTCTGCTGAAGAAACAGGAGCTCAAGAAGGTTACCATCCCTGTGCAAAAATTTACACATATAGAAAGGCGTGTGCTAATATAAAGACATACACAAAGTGATATAGTGGCATCATAAAAAGAGCGATGGATTCTTTAAACCTCAACAAAAACACAAACTGCATTGCTTACTATAAATCACTGTAAATAATTTTTCCTTTGATCTATACTTAAATTTTTACTGATTATCTACAGCTGGTTGACAAGTTAGAAGTCTTTCCTATCAGAAGGATAAAAATGTCTGTTCAGTCTCATAATACTGCTAATAATAGCTACTACACATGAAGTATCTACAATGTCCCAGGCATTTAACGGTATTTCTTTTGCTTCTACCAACAACCCTATGAGGCAAGTGTTACTATCCCTGACATATTATGGATGAGAAGTATCTGAGCAAGGATTTGAATCCATGTTTGTTAGACTCCACTGTCCACGTTCTTTCCTTTAGGTAATCTTTGTCTTTGGTTTGTTTCCTTATTATACCACTGGTCAAATTACATAACAAGAACTCATCCCCCTGCAAAGTCTAAAGTGAATTACGCTTCACTGTTTTCTTCTCTCCCTCTGATAGCTTCTCAATGCTTGGAGCCGTTTATTACTCAGACATGCACTTGATTTTATGTAATAGTAAAATGACAGGTACCAAAGAAAATTTCACTCATAGTCCTTGAAAGTAAAGGATGCCTCTGCAAATATAATCCATCTTTCAACCATGTGTTTAAACATAAATACCCTCAGGATAGTTTTTTTTTTTTTTTTTAATATTGTCTTTAGAAAACAGTTCCAGCACACAGAATGTTCCCTGCACAATTCTCCATGTGTCCGTACATTTATCATACTTTGCTTTTTTAAAAAAAAATTTAAATATTTATTTATTTTTGAGAGAGAGAGAGACAGAGCTTGAGCGGGGGAGGGGCAGAGAGAGAGAGGGAGACACAGAATCTGAAGCAGGCTCCAGGCTCCGAGCTGTTAGCACGGAGCCCGATGCAGGGCTTGAACCCATGGACGGTGAGATCATGACCTGAGCCGAAGTCGGATGCCCAACCGACTGAGCCACCCAGGCACCCCTATCATACTTTGCTTTTTTGAAAGAGTAGTCAAATATGTTTTTGATAAAATGTTTTCTGTGATGGCATCATGTAGCTAATGCCACAGCCATACACCTGTGGTCAAAGCAGATAGGAGAGGCTTGCTTATTAATTAATTAATTAATTTATTTATTTATTTTTAATTTTTTTAATGTTTATTTATTTTTGAGACAGAGAGAGACAGAGCATGAACAGGGGAGGGTCACAGAGAGAGAGACACAGAATCTGAAGCAGGTTCCAGGCTCTAAGCTGTCAGCACAGAGCCCGGCACGGGGCTTGAACTCACGGACTGCGAGATCATGACCTGACCCGAAGTCGGATGCTTAACCAACTGAGACACCCAGGCGCCCCAGGAGAGGCATATTTAGATTGGACAATGGTCAGAATTTAGTATCTATACTCTAACTCTATATTTGAAACTTACCAGTATCAATCCTGGACTTAAAAATGATTCTCTTACTGTATTTTTGTATTTGAATGAAACATTATACATAACATAACATAACATAACATAACATAACATAACATAACAGTATTATGGAAATATTCAGAATAATGGATTGTTTTCTGTTTTATTTTTGTTTATGCCTTGTTTCTTTTTTTCCCTTTTATTCTTCTTTTAAGACATAAGAGCATTCTGAAAATACAGTCTGGTTATAAAAAGTCATAAGTGGCATGAAAGAATGTCAAGAGATTTGCCCACCAAGTTGAATTTCAAATTAACTACCATACATGATTAAAATGTCTGAATTTTGGTTCACTGCTTAAAAGTTAAAAATGCAAGAAAGTTAATCTAGTCATAACATACATATTTTTTAAACCACTGGATCTATTTAACATTGCTTCTAAAAGATCATATAGACTGTTATTCTTCAGTAAGAAAAATTGGTTTTAAATTCATTCATCTGGACAGAATAAAAATTTTCTCTTTATTAACTCCAGATACCCTTCAGTACTGAATTTCAAACAAAATATTTTCACATGGAAAACTACTGGGAGGCATCTACATATTCTTCTGAATTTATACTTCATGTAGGATTTGCAATGTATCCTTTATAATTAGATGTATGTGAATGTGGCTAGAAACTGCAAAGTCAGACATCTGTGTCCTTCCTAGTGTTCATGTATGCACTCATTCAGCTGAGTATTGCAGACTTTCAACTAACCTGGAATCTGGTTTGATTAGACAACCAACTGGCTAGCTCTGAGGTCTTTCCAGATATGAGGGTGGGGGAAGTAGGGGAAAATGAGCACTGAGAAAGATGTTACACAGAAAAACGAAGCAAAGAAAACTAGGTCGTGACTGCAGCAAAGAAAATAGTGCAAAGGGAAAAAGGCAAAGTACAATGTGGTAGGTGGAATGAAACAAAGGAATAGTAATTAGGAAACCGGCCAGTTCCTTTCACTGGAGACCATGGGAAAAATGCTTTATCATGCCTAATGACAAGGGACCTATACAGAGTCAAAACTAAATGAGAAAGGTTTATCCTAAATTGATTGAAACAATAATGAAAGAATCTTACATTTGATCATTGAGCAGGATATTCCCTAAAGAACACAGACAGACTCAAAGAACTTTAATTCCATTAGGGAATCACACATCAAATATGTTTTTCCCTTGGGTGGGTCTGGGGCTGTGTCTCTACCTCAATCTGTCCCTGTAGTTATGTGCAGCCCAAGGATGGGTTGGAAATAAAATGTTTGATTAAACTGTCTCTCTGGTATTGGATATTTAAAGTGTGTACACTATGATCTTTTAAAAGGAAGATTAAAGTTGCTGACACTAATTTGTGTGTAGAAAGGTAGCATTTTATTTTGGATGGCTTACAATTTTATTTTATTTTTTAAATTAATTAATTAATTAATTTTTTCAATATATGAAATTTATTGTCAAATTGGTTTCCATACAACACCCAGTGCTCATCCCAAAAGGTGCCCTCCTCAATACCCACCACCCACCCTCCCCTCCCTCCCACCCCCCATCAACCCTCAGTTTGTTCTCAGTTTTTAAGAGTCTCTTATGCTTTGGCTCTCTCCCACTCTAACCTCTTTTTTTTTTCCTTCCCCTCCCCCATGGGTTTCTGTTAAGTTTCTCAGGATCCACATAAGTGTGAAACCATATGGTATATGGTATCTGTCTTTCTCTGTATGGCTTATTTCACTTAGCATCACACTCTCCAGTTCCATCCACGTTGCTACAAAGGGCCATATTTCATTCTTTCTCCTTGCCACATAGTATTCCGTTGTGTATATAAACCACAATTTCTTTATCCATTCATCAGTTGATGGACATTTAGTCTCTTTCCACAATTTGGCTATTGTTGAGAGTAATCACATATTACTGATGCATAAGTGCCCCTATGCATCAGTACTCCTCTATCCCTTGGGTAAATTCCTAGCAGTGCTATTGCTGGGTCATAGGGTAGGTCTATTTTTAATTTTCTGAGGAACCTCCACACTGTTTTCCAGAGTGGCTGCACTAATTTGCATTCCCACCAACAGTGCAAGAGGGTTCCCGTTTCTCCACATCCTCTCCAGCATCTATTGTCTCCTGATTTGTTCATTTTGGCCACTCTGACTGGCGTGAGGTGATATCTGAGTGTGGTTTTGATTTGTATTTCCCTGATAAGGAGCGACGTTGAGCATCTTTTCATGTGCCTGTTGGCCTGGATGGCTTA